>NW_024080787.1:448660-532572 GCF_003009895.1 Hyaena hyaena
ATATGGACCTTGAGGGTGTTATGCTGAGTAAAATAAGTCAGGCAGAGAAGGACAAATACCAGATGTTTGCACGTATAGGAGGATTAGGAGGAACTTGATGGAGGAACAAGGGGGAGAAGAAGGGGGGAAATGGTGGGGGAAAGGGAGAGAGGCAAACCATGAGAGACTCTTGAATGCTGACAAAAACTGAGGACTGATGGATGTGGGGGGGAGGAGGGATGGGCATGGAGGAGGGCACTTGTGGGGATGAGCACTGAGTGTTATGTGGAAACTAATTTGACAATAAACTATTTGTAAAAAATAAATAAATAAATAAAATAAAATGATAGGTTTCTGCCAAAACCAAAAAAAAACAAACAAACAAAAACAAAAAAAAAAAAAACAAGTAAGTGGTGTGCTTCAGATCATGTGACTCCAAGAGGGTGGAGTCTTATGGACTAAATCCTTGCATCACTCCTTGGAGCAGAGCCCTTGATAATCTGTGTTGGATATATAAAAGCTGTGTCACATGAAGCTACTGAGATTTAGGAGTCCATTTGTGACTGTGGCCTAATCTAACTAATCATGACTAACTGAGCCTCTGAATCAAACTCTCTAGAGGATTCACAGCCCTCAAAACACCCTCAAAATATGATGAAAACCCAGCCATCTGCACTTGTGTGATCAGGTAGCAGACACGTCAAAAGAATCTCAACAGTATTTAGAGAAACGATCAACATTCTGTATTATAGAGTAGACCACAAAATTTAAATCAAGTTTTATAATAAAACATGAGGAATATAAAACTCACCGAAAGCATCTTAATCACTCTGTTATGGGCATAAATTTAGCAGTTAAGTTTTGCCTGGCCATATGACACTTTCTACAGAATTATCTTTAAGTTATGAAAAGAAACTTGGGGGGGCTCCTGGGTGGCTCAGTCAGTTGAGGTCCGACTTTGGCTCAGGTCATGATCTCATGGTTCATGGGTTCGAGCCCAGCGTCAGGCTCTATGCTGACAGCTCAGAGCCTGGATCCTGCTTCAGATTGTGTCTCCCTCTCTCTCTGACCCTCCCCTGCTCATGCTATCTCTCTCTTTCTCAGAAATAAATTTAAAAAAAAATTTTAATTTAAAAAAAAGAAAAGAAACTTAAGGATGGAGAAGAAGGCTGCTGGGGACCCCTCTGCCAGTTGTGAATTCCCTTCAACTTAGGGTGGCTATGGTCGTCCCTTCCACAACAGGAATAATTCAAGGTCTAGGTATTCCAGGAGCTCTGACTCAATAGTCACCCTTCAGGTCACCGTCAGATTCAGCTGGAATGTGCTGCCCCTGTCTGTGGTAAAGTCTTTTTCAGAAGACAGCTAAGAACAGTTCAGGAACAAATGTGACAAAAGGATAAAGTGATTATCCACCCCAGTTTGCCTGGGGTTTTATCAATGAAAGCCCCACATCACTGAAAACTCAATCCCAAGCAAACTGGGACCATTGGTCACCATGAAAAAGGGAAGGACGGATATCAAGGACCAATAACCCACTCCAGCATGAAGTGTTAGGGAGTAGGGAATAAATACTCCCTTGATCGTGCTCACTCCCTTTATCAGCCCTATTTTAGAGTGAAGCTGCTTTAGGAGAAGACTGAGTATTTGGACCTGAACTTAGTCCAGGCTGCCATATAAAATACATAAATTAGGTGTCTGGAAGAACGGAAATCTTATTTCATCATAGTTCTGAAGGCTGGAAGTCTGAGATCAGGATGCCAGCATGGCCAGGTTATGGTGAGAGGCTTGCAGATCACCTCCTTCTTGCTGTTTGAGGATACAAACACAGATGGCAGAGAGAAAGAAAAAGATCTTCCTTTTCTTATAAACTCATCAATCCTAATGGATTAAGATCCCACCCTTATGACCTCATTTAATGTTAACTACCTTCTAAAAGCTCTATCTCCAAATACAGTCACATTGGGAGTTAAGACTTCAAAATATAATTGGGGGGAGGGAGGGACACAATTCAGTTCCTAATACCCGGAGCCCTATCCTGACCCAGTATGCGTCAAGAGCCAATAATTAGAAATCCATTCAACTCATCAGAAATGCCTGATAACATTGGAGGTAAGTTAGTAAAAGAAAAACACTCCTTGTTGCCTGTGTTCGTTAATACCTGAGGGAGAAATTTGGTTTTAATAACAAGAGTAAACTGATGTAGTGCTTCTCAGACTTTACTGTGCTTGTAATTTACCTAGGTATCATGTTCAAATGCAGACTCTGATTCACTGAATTAAAGACTATGATTCCGTATTTCTAACAACCTCCCAGGTGATGCTGAGGCTTCTGGTCCAGCAACTAGAGTGAAGGCCCGAGAGCCCTTCATCTTTTCCAGGACCCCAGAACTGGGGTTCTTTACATGCCTTCCTCTTGCATCTGACCTTTAACCCATAAATTAAATAAATAAGTCAACAACCAAGCAAATAAACAAGCACAAACGAGAAGAAGGTAAGGGTTGGACATTTTTAAATGCCATGTGTTAATCCTCATATGCCATGTCTGCTGAAGCTTTGATTAGCTGCTCTTGTACTTCAGGTCACTGCTTCAATCACAATAATACCTGGCTATGCTTACATTCCTTCCACATGTACTTGGGGTTTTGGAAGATATGCAAGAAGAACTAGTTACACTCTGAGAGGAAAGCAGAAACCCAAGAAAGAAGCAATAGTATTTGATATTAAAAATACATGTATATCTGTAAATGATTTCAATATAAAATTTTATTCAAACCATGTTTTTCAAATGCATAGAATCTACCCATAATTAAGAGAAAGAAATGGGGGTGGGGGGAGAAAGAGAGAGAGAGAGAGAGAGAGAGAGAGAATATGTGTGTGTATGTGTAGGTACTGCAAAAGTAGTGGGGATAGGGGAAGCAGAGGACAGCAACTCAATATAAATGTACAGGTCAAGGACAGACTGAAAACTACTAGGTAGCAAGCAGTACTTAGCTCCCATTTGGGTACCATTTGGAGAAAAAGACTATATTTATTACTTCACCCATCCTTCAGTAGATATGGACTGAATTCCAATGAAAGCACGTTTAAAAAAAAGAGAGAGAAAATAAAAGGAACAAATCTCCTTAGTTTTGTTTTATTTGGGATAGAACTAACCTAAATAGCCATGTTCACTTAATTTTCTCCTACCATGTGATACCAAAGAATGAGATTTCACTCATCAACCATGGGCTTCCCTCATGGAAAACTTCCTAAACGTATACTGCCCAAGCGACCACTGGGTGGGGATGAATGTCAGAGTCTTCCTAAACTTCCAGCTTAACTTTGGTACACTGCATTGAACTCAAAGAACATTTGTGAAATGAATGAACAAATGAGGATGAGTCACTTTTCTTCAGAAAAGGACTTAGAAACAAACACTTTTCTTCTGTCGTCTTCTCACATGCCACCTCACCCCTCCCACCTTCCTCCCTTGACCCACGTGTCAAGTGCACAGTTCTACAGAGTTAGCAAGTCTGGTTCAGCTATTACTAGCTGTGTGATCTTAACCTCTCTAAGTGTTTTTACTTCTCATCATTAAAATAGGCATAATGATATCTCCACCATAGAGTTATTGACTAGTTTACCAGATAAATATAAAATGAATTACATGAACAACAGATAACCAAGAAATGATTATCCCTTATTTTTAAAAGATCTGTAAGATACCATTTGCTTTCCTTTTTACAACTACTTTTATGTAGTAAAAAAAACTTAATTGGGATAATGAATTTAGACACTCCTCTGGGTCTAAGAATAATTAAGTCACTCTGGAAATCACAAGGTGGCTTCTACTGTACGAGACATTGTGAAACAGGTGATAAGTAAAATAAATGCTACTAAATGGACAAATTATGAACAGACCTGGGTTGAATATAAATTATAGAAGGGTGGCTCAGCAGTCAACTCTCAAGTTTAGCTCAGGTGATAATCTTACTATTAATGAGATTGAGCCCTGCATCAGGCTCTTCTCTGTTAGTGTGGAGGCTGCCTGGATTCTCTCTCTTCCCCTCTCTCTCTGCCCCTTCCTGCTTCTCTCTTAGTAAAAAAACTTAAAATTTTTAAATAAGTAAATAGATTATAAACCTACGACTAAAAGTTGCCTTCTACTATCAAAAGGCTTACCAAATCCAAATTAAAGATCAATGTATGCCCTTCAAAGTAGCATGGGTTTAAAAATGATAACAGTTCATTGTCAGTGAGGGTAGTGTCAGGACTACCAGATATAAGTTATGACTATAATTTGGTAGTACTGATTTCCTTGTAAGGAAGAAATTTACCATCTCACTTTTCTTTGTATTAATTTACTTATATCAGTATGTACTCATCCATTTGTATTGTACTTAATGGATTATAAACTGTTAGTCTTATTTTTTTAAATATTTAATTATTTTTGAGACTGAGAGAGAATGTGTGAGCGGGTGAGGTACAGACAGAGAGAGGCAGACACAGAATCTGAAGCAGACTCCAGGGTCTGAGCTGTCAGTGCACAGCCTGACGTGGGGCTCGAACCCACGAACTGTGAGATCATGACCTGAGCCAAAGCTGGATGCCCAACCAACTGAGCCACCCAGGCGCCCCTGTTAGCCTCATTTTTATTTTGATATTCAAATTGTTCTATATCTGGCCACCAAAAGTTCCTTGAAGCTAATTTCTTTATCTGTTTGACACGTTCCCATCATTCTTTGAAGATTTCCTTTCTTTCTGGCAAAAAATAAAAGAAAATAAATTACAAAAAAAAAAAAATTCCTGGTTCATCTTATACTTCTGCTGCTCCAATTTAGGAATCATTAGTCTTTTCTCCAATGAGTCCTGTTTTTGGGTTGATTTTGGTTTTTTTGTTTTTTGGGTGGTTTTTTTTTGTTTGTTTTTTGTTTTTTTTTTTTGTGGTGAATGGTATTTAGAAACCAAGATCTAGATGCTAGGTATACTTATTGCTTTTGGAGTCTCATTGATTCCAGTTCTCTAAATTTTTACATCTATCTATCTATCTATCTATCTATCTATCTATCTATCATCTATCTTAATATGCTTAAGTTCATACTGATATCTCCAATTTCAATCTAGTATCACCAGGTACTACTGGTGTTTGGTTTTATATTATTTATTTTTGTTTTTATCTTTAAAATTTCCTTCCTTTCACTTAACTTTCTTCTCTTTTGCTAGGTTCTTCAGGCAGAAACTTGGTTTATTAATTTTAAATCACTCTAAAATTCATAGCTGTAATTTACACCTATACCTCCCATCTGTTCTTTAGCTGCATTCCATAAGTTTTGCTATGTTGTCATTCATTGTCCTTCGGCTCAAAATATAATTTCTCTTGTGCTATCCTCTTTAATCCAAAAGTCATTTAGAAGTGTGCTATTTACTTTCCAAAATTTTGGGACTGTAGATATATTATTATTTGTGACTCCTAATTTAATCACATTGTTGTCAGAAAATATATGCGATAATATTTCAAAATATGAAATGAGTTAAGATTTGTATTATGCTGAAGACACAGCCAATTTTGCGACAATATTTTCTATGCATTTGAAAAGTATGTGCGTTTAGCAGTTGTTGGGTGTACTATTCTACAAATACCATTAGGCCAAGCTGAGAGTGTTGTCCATATCATTTATACCTTACTGCTTTTTTTTCTGTTCTGTCAGTTTTGGCTCCATTTATTTGAAACTCTACTATTAGGAATAAGCATTTGTAATTATTATGTCTTCCTGATAAATTGGTATTTGTTATGAAATGTCCTTTTTATTTTTAGTAGTACTCTTTGGCTTGAAAACTACATTTCTTTATATTAATAGAGCCACTCAGGCTTTTCCTGTACTTGTTACGTTTGGGGCATATATTGTTTTTGCCCTTTTATTTCATACTATTTAAGATTTTGTAATGTGCACTTTTTAATGTTTTGATTTGTTTCTTTTTAAATTTTTGAAAGAGAGAGAGAGAGCAAGAGCATGAGTAGACAGAGAAAGAGGGAAACAGAATCTGAAGCAGGTTCCAGGCTCTGAGCTGTCATTACAGAGCCCAACATGGGGCTCAAATTCGCAGACAGCAATGATCATGACTTGTGCTAAAGTCAGATGCTTAACTGGCTGAGCCACCCAGGTGCCCCTTGTAATGTGTATTTGAAGTGGATCTTTTGTACATATCATATAGTTGATTCTTTTTAAAATCCAGTTTGACAAAATTGTTCTTTTAATCTGAGTGTTTAGTCCATTTACATTTAGTGTAGTTTTTGATATAGTAGGATCTAGCTTTAACATTTATTCTTTATTTTTCTATTAGTTTATCACTATGGTGTTTTTTTCTTGGTCCTTTCATTCTTCTTTTTAATTTTCTTTTGGGTTCATATTTGTATTACTCCCTTTTATTTCCTCCACTACCAAAGACTGTATATCTTTGCACTATTTTAGCAGTTGCTCTGGAGATTAAATATGTCTCCTTAACACAGTACCATCTATTTAGTATTAAAACTATAATAATTTCTTGCCAAGTGTAAGAAATTTTCAAAAATATATTTTTAACATTCTCATCCTCCATGCCTATGTATGCTATAAACTGCCAAAACAGTGACATCACTCTTCCTTTAAACAGTTATATGGATTTTCAAAAATAAGAGAACTATAAGCCTCTGTAGCTATCTATATATTTGACATGTCCAATTCTCTCTCTCTCTCTTTTTTTATGTTTATTTTTGAGAGAGAGAGAGACAGCATGAGTAGGGGAGGGGCAGAGAGAAAGAGGGAGACACAGAATCCGAAGCAGGATCCAGACCCCAAGCTGTCAGCACAGAACCCGACGTAGGGCTCAAACTTGTGAACTGCAAGATCATGACCTGAGCTGAAGTTGTAGGCTTAACCAACTGAGCCACCTAGGCGCCCCCCAATTCTCTTTCTATTCCTTCTGTTAAGCACAAATTTCACCTAAGGTCATTTCCTTTCATACTGAAAATCCTTCCTACATATTTCTTGCAGTGAAGGTCTAACGGTGATGCAATGCCTGTTTTTGTCTAAAAATGACTATATCACCTTCTTCAGCGAATGATATTTTGAACAGATAAAGAATTTTGGATTGACAAAATTTTTTTCTTACTTAATCATTTAAAGACTCCTTCGACTGTCTTCCTGCCTTTATTGTTTTTCATGAGAAACTGACCATATAAGTATTGTTATGCTCCCTGAAGGCAATGTATTTCTTGTTCTCACTTCCTATTTTTCATTTTCAAAATTTATTTCCAATATTTTAAAAGTCTTAAAAGGCTTTTTCACTGTTACTATGATATAAAAATTAAAATCACATTAAACATGATTTTTTTTGTATTTATCCTGCTTGAGGTTTCCTGAGCTTCTAAAATTGTTAACTTTGAAGTATTGCACCAAATTTGGGGAAAATTCAACTACTATTTACGTGTTATCTTGTATTTCACCTTTAGAGACTCTAATTATCCATAGGATATATCACTTGATATTGTCCACAGGTCACTAGTCTTCTGTTAATAATCATTTCTCCAGATTGAATTCCTTATAGTAATCTGTATTAATTTCATTGATCTTTTTTATGCTGCTGTCTCCATTCTGCTTCCAAACGCACCCGGTGACATCTTCATTTCAAATATTCTATTTTAATTCTAAGATTTTCACTTTTTTTATGACTGTGCATCCTTTTAAATTCCTATCTAAATTTATAATAGCTATTTTAAAGTCTGTTGTTTGTTAATTCCAATACCTTGGTCATCTCAGAATTAACTTTTTTTTCATGATTATGGGTTATATTTTTCTATTTTACTTATTCATTAATTTTATTTATGCAAGACACTGAATCTCTAAAAAAAAAAAAAAAAAAAAAAAACAAGGAAAGACCAAGATAACAATGCAAGGTAAAAAGTTATGGGGCCATTAAATGTATACTTGAAAAGAATTTGGAATAACATGACTGTAACTATATTATAAAAATGTATGAATAAAAGACAAAGAAGAAATACAACTTAGAATTTTCATTTGTCATGGGAAACCTTAAGTGACTTTTAAAATTCTATTTTGTTGGCATCTCCCACCAATTCTATTGTAGAAGTGCATTGGTTTGATAGTTAGATATTTTGTTTTCTTTGATAAAAATATCTTATCTTCATTCCAATTCTTCTGTGATCCTTATGAAATACTTCATTTCTGTATGCTGTCCAGATATCCCCACATCCTTAGTCAACTTTTTCATTCTAGTGGGCTGATTAGAATCTTTTGAGTTGAAGCCCTTGGTCAGAATATTACCTGTGCCATTTAACTAAACAAATGGCTTTTGACTGGTAATTTAATTTCCCTGATTCTCATGTTCTTCATTTATTTGAGAGAAGACCACACGTAACAAGAGTAAAACTGGTTTTAAAGAGTAACACACTTGGTAAGTGTGAGTTATCGTGCTATGGTGAACAGTTGAGGGATTTTCAAATGGATAGTTTTTCATTCCTAACCTGATCTTCCCACTAAGGACATATGGGCCATTAGGCCTCTTTGGGGGATCTTGGCTGAGCCCATTTTTGGTTTACAAGCATTTGGCTAACGACCTAATCACAGAAGACTGGCAGAGTACTCCTTTTTTTTTTTTTTTTTTTTTGTACCTAGTTGTTTATCCAGGAAAGTTACTTTGAAATGTGTCATAACCACATATATTCTTCTGTTATTCTCGCTCTTTTCCTTTGCATAATTTCTCATCCTTTCAGAATCACAAAACAGCAATTTTCCCACTGCTATTTTGGGGGTGAAGTTAGGGTTCTTTGCAAGAAGCAATATTCCTTCCTCCCCCACTCTCACCAGCCCCCATGTGCCTGGAATTCAGTTCAGTAAGTTCTCTTTCATTCACCCCATCAATAATTCCTTTAAAAACAAAATAATTTCCACTCAAAGCCTTTCATCTGTTGATCTCAGCACTTCAGTAATTAATTAATCTCCACAATATGCTTGGATCAGCATTATCCTCTTTTGTTTTCAGTAGAGCAAACAAACACTATGAAATTAAGCAGATTGTTCAAGGTCAAACAAGGAGTCAACATCTGAGCCCAATTTGAACTCAGAATCCCATATTTTCAAGGCTGGGGATGGAAACACAAGTGTGTTCAATACATGCTGAAAGCATGTGGCATGCATAGTCATGCATGTCTGCATTTCCCGACATTCTCTGTGTTAGTAATGGGGAGTGACATTTCAGTACAGGCTTGAAAACAGTTTCCAAAATGAAGTAGTTTCCCAGGATCCTTGTTGGAAATATAATAGTCTACTTCGTTTTTTTTCCCTTCCTTACATAAGGTAATCATCATTCCCAGTTTGACTACAACAGTTCCAATTAAGCCAGTTTCCTAGCAGAGTCATTAAAATGAGCCCATTTACTCTCAACACTGTTCCAGTTAAAACCATGAGTGAACCTGTCTTACTCATAAAGCATCTGGACCACTAGCATAACATGATCTGTTAGGTTAAATGTAGCTATTTCCTTTCCCCAAACCCAAAACACACACACAAAAGAGGACAGTGTTGTGTGTCCAAAGAAGCAGTAAACAGAGATTATGTGGGATGGTAAGAAAGTAGGAGGAGATGGAAGGAAAGAAACACAGGGAGTTTGGCCTAAGTGGGCCCTTCAGAGAAAGGGAAGGTTCCCTAGGACTGAAGAAGGCAGAGAGGTTCTGGTGGTGATTGCTCGGGGGTCTGGACACATAGCAGTGAGTGTCCAAGCACTAACAATGATCTCTTGCTCCAGGGGTGACAGAATTAGCAAAGCTATCTCTTTCAAATGGACTGGGCAGGATTGCATAATAAGCATCCCAGTAATGCCCATGATGCCACATAGACTAGCAGCCCTTCCTTATGTTACAAGCAGTCATGAGCCCCATGGACAAATGTTCCTATAATATATGGGAAGGCAGCAGTATCCATCCTGATCCCCCATAGTCAACTGCGTGTGATTGGATTTCTCTAAACTCTGGTGATTATATACACAGAACCATTTAATTTGATTTAGAAAAATAAAATAATGTGACATGCTCTGCATCTGTATGTAGTAGAGTAAAATTCATAACCAACAGTCAAAAAGCAACTGTGATCGGCTGCAAACACTATCCATCATTAAAACTCTCAAATATGAATTCAAAGAGCGTATAGGGGAGACAGAGTGCTCAATTTCCTCTTGTCCCTGCCTGGTTGTGTCTATGTCTATGGCCCAATATCCCTTAAAGACAAAAGACGGGAGTTGCCTGATTTAGTGAGCATCTTCAAACAAGTAATTATGAAAGACTTGGGCCCATTGTTCTCCGCCAGCAAAAGAGGTAGGTCAAATGGTTCATCCCTCATCCACTGTTTCATCTGATAAAAATATACCCATGACGTGTAACTTCAACTGTGCATATGTTTACTAAACTGTAAACAATTAATTTATTACCCAATTTTCTTGTCAATTTGAGAGATGTTTTTTAATCTCTGAAAAGGAAGGAGGGAATTTAACATACCACCTAGTTCTCAAGGTCCCAATCTGGAGTGCCCCCAAGTATTTATGGAACTCCATCTACTGAGAGTCACTGTCTGCATCCCATTACGCGGGTGTCTATGAGCCCCCGGGGAAAGCTCTGTGGCAATGGGAGAGGAGGAAAGGGGATATTACCATATCCCAGCAGGACCATATATTTTGATCTCTCAGACAACACAGAATTATGATGACATTTATCTTTAACTTTATATATTTGCATTTACACCAGTGGAAACAGCAGTTATTGTTCCAGAGGTTCAAATGAATAATCTGAAATTTGTTACCTCTAAGTGTCTTGGTAAGGCCACATTACTATTATTAAACTACAGGATTTGATGCACTGAAGGTACTCTAGGGTACAGAACAAAAACAATTATCTAGAAATATTGGGTAACTACACTTCTTACAACTCATGCCTCTTTTGAAATTCAATAAAAACAAAATAAAACTCAGTGTCTTGGAACACTTGCAGAATATCTTAAATACTTACAACTAACCAGTAAAAGGCTGCTTTTGCCCACAAATTTAGAAAACAGTCTTTACAAAGGCAACAATTTAGAGGACACTCATTTGAGCTTCCTACTCCAGACATAAGAGAGAGTCAGTCTCGGCATAAGTTTCCTTGGCAAGGATATGAAATATTGAAGAAAAATACCTCCTACGTCTTCCTCTTTTTATAAACCAGGAGCTTGAGCTCCTTTTCCACTTGGGAAAATCCTACCTACTCTTCAAAAGTTTTACTGCCTGTGAGCAACGTCCCATGACTTCCTCTGAAAGAATTATTCGCTCTCTCCTTTGCACAGCCAAATGTCTATACAAGCATGTATTAGAACGTGCTGTAAGGAGTGCAATATATACATATTTGTTTTCCCTCACTTCAGTGCAAGAGCTTCAAGGATGGGATGGGAATATTCTCCTTCATGTTCTCCTTTCCTTCCTGCCACCCATCCAGTCCATAAATAAGTTCCGCCAACTTAACCCAAAGCAAACCTGCCTCCAGGCCTTTGGTGCTATGGTTATCACCTTCCATCATGGCATTATAACCTCTTTGGGGAGAGGATTTCTTCCCCTCTGCTTTTTACCTCCTACAACCCATTCATTCATAGCAGACACACTGATCTTTAAAAAGTATAAATCAAATCATGATACTCACCTGCTTAAAACATGCATATCTTTCCACGGAATGCAAAATAAAATGGAAACCTCTTGCAAGTTTGCATATTCAACGTCAGTAATTCTCAACTGAGACGGCATTTGGCAATGTCTGAGAACATTTTTAGTCGTCACAACTAGAGAAGTGGAATACTGGCATCTAGGGGGTGGAGGCCAGTAGCTTAATACCCCACATTGCACACAACAGCCCCCACCACAGAGAATGGTCCAGGCTCAATGTCAATGTCGCCAAGGTTGAGAAACCTGCTCTGTGGGATCTATCCCCATTCTCATCTCCAACTTAACCTCACACTGTTCCTCCTATCATTCCCTAAAAGCCAACCAAGTTCTTGGTTCCTGTACCATTCCATGTTCATTCCCAACTCTAGGGCTTCTGCATTAATTGTTCTTTGGGGTTGAAATGCTTCCCCCAGGTAATTATATGTGTTCTCCCTTTCCTGTGGAATTTCACCCTAACGGTTATATCTTTATAAATGCCAAACTTTTCCCACCCAAACTTAAGGACCAACCTACCCACTTACTGTCACAGCAACTAGTCTTAACCCACAGTTTATTTTAATTTTATTTAAATCATAACCACCTGCTTCTGGCATGCCTGTTTGCTTGTTTTGATCACCCACTAAATTATAAGTCCCAAGAGGGGAGAGTTCTCTTTGTTTTGTTCTCTATTTTCTTCCTAGAAACTAACACAGCTCCTGGCAGACTTGAGCCATTCAATAGGTTTTTTTTTTAAATAAAAGATGTATTAATAAATGGTAAGCTCAAAAGAAAACACTAGGTCCCTGCACTGTCCCTCAGGTCAGTATTATTACCACAACTTCACTCAATATCAGAATTGGGGCAGGGGCAGATTTTGACTCTCCACTTCTGAGCCACAAAATTAGACTGGCATCTCTAAGAGCCAAATGGAAAGACCTGGGTTTATGGATATGAGAACACATCTAATGCACGTGCATAAACAGAAACACTAACATACACATGCATAAAGTGCCAATGGTTACTGCAAACCTTCTAATTAATAGATTAGTGTCTACTTAGAAAACAAGACAGTAGACAGTGCTCTCAGCTGGGCCTTCTCCCATGTAGCCCTCAGGTCACAGCCATGAGAAGATGAACCTTCCGACCCAAAAGCGAAGTTAGCCCAAACACACATTGTCTGGCCTTCTGAATCAGCTAAAAGTCATCCAGTGGCAAGTTTAACCAGCAATGCTGCATTTCTTCCAGAAATGTGAGATGGTGACTCAGATGGCGATACATGTAAGATGCCTACAGAGGTACAATCCCAGGATCCCAGAGCTTAGGAAGGCAGCATCAATTTTTATTACAAGCCTTCCAATCCACAGCCTGATTTCTCCTGGGTGCATCTTCATGCCGTAGAGTCCCGGAGCTTTCTGGCCCACGTTCATTTGTTTGGCAGCTGTAACCTGAGCTGAATTTTTGAGCAGGATGGCAATCATTGATTAGCACAGAGAAAAACCTATCTCCTCTTTACTTTTGTCATTCAATTTTAGATTCTTGTTAATACACCACCCTTTCACCATAGCCTAGAGAGAGGAATCCAAGATCAAAACATCACAGGTTCTTAGAAGCATAATTGGACTAAGTGGACCTTCATTTTAAAGTTATGGGAACCGAGCCACAGTGGGGCTGGAAGTGAAGAAATCTAATATTTCAAAAGCCAGGTACTTCCCTTTCATGATGATGTACTTAATGATCTCATTTTCTTGAGCACCATCAAGGAAAATAAAAATAAGATGTGGTTCAATGATTGAAATGTCATTTACACAAAGAGCAAAGGCTATGGGGTGACAACCCAGTGGTGCACAGCCCAACGTGACCACACACACACCATCTCCAGAGTCACATGCACATGTGTCTGTGTTCTTTTATCACTGCCTCCTCTTTACTCCCAGCACTCACAGGAACAGTAAAGAATGAAGGCAGTCCTTCATCTAAGTCACTGCAGTATGCGCATCCCAAGAGTTTTCCTTTGTGATCTCAAAGTACTAACAAGCACTCCACAACAGTCCAAACTCTTCTAATTGCAATTGGCAAAAAAATGCAAAGCCAAGCTGGCTTAAGAGAAAAAAGACAAAGAGCAAGTTTACTTGTTCAGGTAGCTGAATAGCTCAAGACATAAAGGAACTCAAGTTTAGCTGAATCGTTTTTTAAATGATGTCACTGGGTCCCGGCTTTTCTCTGTCTTGTACTTCTGCTCCCCCTGAATGGGAGTTTCACATTTAGGTTCCACATGGAGCCAAGGTGGCTGCAAGTGGCTTCAGACCTACATCCTGTCAAATTCAAGTAAATTTTAAAAATCCCACAGACTTTGTGTCACTGGTTCTGGTGGGTATACACTCAGCTTCCAACATCATGATGACTGACTGGCATATATGCTGCTTGGACTGGCCAGGTGTAAATCACACACTTCCTCCCTTGAGGTTGAGATGTGGGAGCTCTACCTGAATTCACAGGGACCAACAGTGGTGGATGAGATCTCTGTAGGAAAACTGGCAACTCTTAAGAAGTGGGGCTGGGGGAATAATTCTGGCGGCAGAACTGACAGCTGCCCGCTGCACACTCTGCATACATACTTTAGGGGGAGAACAGAATCCCAAGTGCAGCAAGGTTAATAATACAATGAGCAGGCAGCCTAAATCAGCTGTGCGATGTCTGATATTTTCTTTGTTTCACATAACCTTGAGCTGCTGGCTGGGTTTTTTTTTTTTTTTTTTTTTTTTTTTTTTGAGCCTGTAAGCAGATTTATCATTCCAAATTTCTTGTGTTTAAGTTGACGTTAATGGCTTTATGTCTGACACCTCTCTCTTTAAGAAGTTTTTCCTAATTGAGTCCTGTTATATCTAGGATGGGTCTTCCTCTACAAGCAGGACTAGAATCTACTGATCCAAGGTGTGTAAGCTGAAGTTGGACAGAGATAGCAAAATGCCCATGAGGACAAAAACAGGCACATGGTACCATGAGTGGTTTTCACAATAATGTAGGGAATGCATGCCTCTTAGCTTCTTTGACCCCATGGAAAATTAGGCATATGGATCCTTATGGGGGGGTGAGTGACACGATAAGGGCTGTAACTGAAATCCAGTTCGTGAACTTATAAGAACTTATTCTCAAGACCACGTGTTCAGCCTTCAGGGTCACTACCCCTAGGAAGCTTGGGCTTTAGGTGGTCACCAACAACTTTACAAAGCCTTCAATCACCTCCCTTTGGAGAGGAGCTGAGCTATGTGCTCCATGACTGGGTCCCTGTGTACTTCTTGAGCCCCATCTTTGGGCAATCTTTCACTACCCTAGGCCCAGTCTCTGTACTCTGCAAGCACACACATTCTTTATTCTGCAGTTCATCAAATAACCCAAGCCCTTTCCAACTCTTTGCCTTTCTTACCATCAATAGGCCCTTCCTCCCCACATATCTGGTCCCTCTGTCTTCTCATGAACAGCTCTTCAGCTTTCTGTTCAAATAGCTTCTCAGAAATGCTTATGGTCTTCCCTGCCTAAACTATCCCACTTCTTAAATATTTATTTAATAAATATTTCCTGAGTACCTACTGTGTGTCAGACACTATCACTAGGACTAAAGATACTAAAAGAACTTCCTGCTCCTTTGTGAAGACTTAATTTCTTTCCCATATATTTCACATCTTGTAATGGCTTTAGTTACTTGTCCATTTGTTTAGTATTGCTTTTCTATCCTTCCAACTAGGACAAAAACTCCGCATGTGCAGGAATCATGCTTGGTGTGTCTCTACCTCAGTGACTAAGAAAATGTTCTGTCATCTTTAGTTGGATGAATGGAAAGGGACTGGGGTTTACTTGTGCAAATCTACAAGAAGCTGGTAAGAACTGACAGTAGGAATAATCTCCATGGTTAAGGAAAGGTCCACACAAGAGTAGAGGAATTACCCTGTGGGAATTGGTGTGTCTGGCCAAAATGTGCTGCTCAGATTAAGCTGCAGTAACTTTGACCTTTTACCTATGATTATGTGAACACAGCAGCCAGATAAAGTTTAGAAACTTTCCAAAATGGTATTCTCATGGGAAGTGAATGGAGGCTATTCTGTACAGAGATCTCTCTGGCGCATTCTTCTCAAAACTAGCGCTACAGCCATCTGGTATGAGAATGTGATATTTTATAGGAAGGGGATCATTTGTTCGTCCTGTTCTAACAACAGTTTAAAGACTTACAGTGCTTTAGTTACCGTGCTATAAGCACTTCACATGCATTAACTTGAAGAGTTCTCATAATGGTGTTATGAGGTAGGTTTATTGCTAACTCTATCTTAAAAATGGGAAAACTGAGGCAACGTAATGTAATGAGCTCAGCTGGTAAATGGCAAAATCAGGATTTAAACCCAGACCCACATGTTTCACCACTACTCATAATACTGCCTGTTCTAATCTCCATCATATACACCTAGAAACCAGGGCTCAACCAGCTTTACTAGCTTGATCCTATCCATGCCATTAGAATCTTCCCACGTGAATACCCATGATGAGGTTGAACATTATTAGTCATTAACACTTTGGAGTAAATGTGAGTTTGAATACCTTTGGAGGGCAGGCTTTTATACAGAGATGGGGGGAATTTATAGCTAGCACACAGGAAAGAGGGTAAGATAAACTTGGATATGGCACAAAAATGGTGCTGTCTCTGGTGTGAGTTTAGTAAGAGGCTGCCCACAGGCTGGTTCTAAGGGAAGGGTACTCTTTAGTTAGAAAGCAAGCATCCCAGGACACGGGCTGAGCAAAAGCTCCACAGTGTTAGGTAGGAGCTGTAGACTGTATCTTATCATAGAAAATGGCTAAGCTTGCTGCCTTGGTCTTTAATTAAAACACCACATCCAAAGACTATGAGATGGAGGCACTTAAAAACTTGTTCACACGTTTACAAAGAGATCTGGAAGATTAAATTCTTCATTTGTTCCTTCAAAGGAAGAACTGTGTGATTGCATAACTAGGATGAGTTAAATGACCTCTACAGTCCTTCTTACCCTGAAACTCTACAATAAGGTGGAGAAGTAACCATGTGAGCTCCGTTTCTTCTTCAGTATATACTCTTGAGAAGCCCCATATAACTCACGTAAGATATACTGGAAACCTGTTCAAGCCTTCAGAGGGAAATATATATGGGAAGAAAAATGGATGACAGAATGAAAGAAGCAACGACATTGTTTCCTGCTACTCTGGCAGGGCCTACCTGAAGCAAGAGGGGAGGGGGGAGGAGGAATGCAATTTTACTGCAATATTTGTATATTATTTCTATCTCCCTACACAAATAAGATGATGATTGGATTCAAATCATATTTCAAACAGGATTCGCTGCTGAAATGTCAAAAATGAGGTAGCACTCAACTCTTGCAAAACCTTGAAATCTGTTCCATAAAAGGCAATTTCAGCATAAAGCATGGTTAACCTTGAATAGTTAGATTAATGATCCAGCACCTTTCAACTGAGCGCCGATGAATAAACAAAACTTTACAGGCAAATTTAGCAACATCTTAGAAGAAGAAAAGCAAAACCAATCAAGAGAGATGAATGGTTGGTAAAATGGAAACATTTTGGGGCAGAGAGTGATCGCAGCAGTCAATGTGTTGCAGAGAATGAGAAATCGTCTCTTCCCTGAAAAGCCCACTCTGGAGAGGGTCCATTCTGCTCAGAAACAATAACAAACAAACAAACAGATGGACCCCCTCACCCTCATAGTCATTTCTTGTACTCTGTTTGACAATTAGTTTAAAATCTTTGGTTGTAACCACTTTACTTCTCTGCCTGCTGTGCTTTTCTTCTAGAAGGAGTGTGGTGTACTCAGTGCATTGATCTTGTTCCTACCACATAACGGAAGCATGAGGAAAAAGAAAACGACATCACTGCACAGATGGCCTCAGGACAGAAAGAAAAGACACACATCGTGTGTCTGTGTCCCCCAGACCACATGGCAACCTGCACAGGGTGTCTGACAAGGGAGGAGGGGAGGCAAATGATGCCAAGTTTAAGAGATGCCACTTTAGTTTAACCACAGCCACAGCCTCACTCGGGTTTGACATCTCCTTCATCCAGGCTGTCTTAAAATTCTTACTTTAAAAATAATAAAACCAGATCTTCTTGAGAGACTAACCAAAATTATGGGGGACTAAACCCACGCTGTATGCTTCTTTTGGAGACTGCATGAGAATCAGCCAGCACGTGTCAGCAAGTCGCAGGGCAGCCGCAACTCACTTCTTGGGCACCAGATGTCGAATGCTTCTGCTCACTCTTGGGAATCTGCTGCCTCTGCAGCTGAGCCCAGGCTGGCCGCAGCTCAAATACTAGCATCTCAGAGTCTGGGCTTTCCTGGGTCTGACATGCCCCTTCTCCTGTTTGGGGTAATAACTTACATGTATCAGTGTTCTTGGGAATGTGAGCTGTTTTCATCTCCTTTCATGAATGTGGGCTTCTCCCCATTATTCGGGTAAGATAGCTGAGGCCTAAAGAGCTGCAGCAGCTTTCTTAAGGTCACACCATTCATTAGGGAGAAGACCAAGATCTAGTGTCTCCTTTCCCGCTCTGCGGGAAGAAGAAAGGGCAAAGGCAACCTCTACACGCTCCTCTGTTTCTTCCACAACATTACACAGATGTTTGCTATGCTGCAGGCACCGTGCTATACTTTAGGATAGGGGCTCTCAGGCCACCAGCGTACTGCTTTTTTGTCCCACAGACTAAGAACGTTTCTGCAATTTTAAATGGCTCAGGAAAAAAAATCAAAAGAAGGATAATGTTTTATGATATGAAAATTATATGAAGCTCAAATTTCAGCAGCCATAAATAAAGTTTTATTGGAACACAGCCATGTTCATCCATGTGCATATCGCCTATGGCTGCTTTTACATTGCTAAGATGGAAATGAGTAGCACCAGAGACCTCTATGTCCCACAAGCCTAAAATATTTACTACCTGGCCATTTACAGGAAAAGTCTGCAGAATCCTGCCATAGGAAATAGCAGCAGCCAAGCAGACATGGTTTGCCCTCATGAATTGGCAGTACAGGAGGAGAGACAGCTAATGAACTTGGATCTTGTAAGCCACCAGGCCAGGGGCTGACCAGGTGAATGCTTAGCCCTGTGACAGGGTCCACCTGCCAATATATGTGGGCACACAATGCAGGCCCCTTCTCAGCTGTGGCACACAAGGTCCTAGGGCCTAATTCCCATCCCAGCAAACAGGACTCCAAAGCCCCAAGGGCATGACAGAGACAAAACTGCTCTGCGCCATCAAATAGTTACAATCTCCAATTGGACAACCGAAGAAAGTGTTTGACATCCAAGAGGTACAGCCCAGATGCTGGAACAGAGCTCAGATCCCCACATCTGATTCTCCTTCTGCATGTCCCTGCTGGCTGAAAAGTTTCATGCAGCCACTCAAACTACTACCCTGCCTCAAACCTCAGTCAGTTCTGACCTCTCTCTTCTGTTTTCCCAAAAAGTCACCCAGCCTATCATACCTCAGTCCTCAAACATCTCTAGAATCTATTCCCATCTATCTCAGGTCATCTCTGTTGTCTCCCATCTGATTTCTTCCAAGTCCTTCCCTGACGCCCCCACCCCAACTCTGCAGAGGTGTTGCCCCTCAGGTGTGTCCTCTAGAACGCTAAGTGGGGTCAGAAGCCTCTGCTGTGCCCCAAGCAGCCAGCACCATGGCTACCTCCTCTCCCCAATTCCAAATCGCTTACTCTTTGATTCCCAGAGCTTGGAGCACAGAAGACACCCAATAAAAATCTCCTCACCGAGTGAATTTCTTTTCCCATTCTCCCTATGGCTGTTTAAAAGCATACATTTCTCTCTACATTCCTCACATCTTTGATCTCTCCCACCTCTCAGACACCTCCTGCTTCACAAAAGATTAATGGCAATAGAGAAAAACCCTCTCCACATCCCTGGAATAAAGACTATGGATGTCTTGATACCCAAACTTGTTTCTTTTTTTCTTCAGTTAAGAGGGGCAGGTGTCTCCTCTCCCATCTCTGCCTTCTCCCTCAAGGAAGAAGGGACCCTTGCTCTTTCAGATACACACTCTCCCCTGAAGCGTTCTGGCATCTTTGAGACATGTTCGAATACCTCCAGCTAATGGCCTTCTTTTGATCCCATTGTGAAACAGTTGCTATGCCCTAACCTTCCATTTGCTTCTCAAACCACCACCAGCCCGCATTTGCCTTTCCTTATCATTAGAACATCAGCCATACCTTTCCTGCAGCTGAATCCAGTGGTTATGCCCAAACTCGTAGAGGACTTTGCCTCATATTCATGCAATATTTGACATGAATGAACCTTCTCAGAGACTAGTGTCCCTTGGCATATATTCTATAGCATTCTCCTTGTCTTTCTCTGGTTTTCAGTGGGTTCTCCCTCTGCCGTCCCATAAACTCTGAATGCCTCCAGCCTTCTGTGCTGGGTAGTGCAACCATATAATTTGCTTTCCAAACTAGGAGATGCTAAAATTGAAAGAGGGCACTATTAGAAATTATTTTGGAGCAACAAGCAAAAGGCAGGAATGTCCTGGTTCACTAAGAGGTGTGGCCGCCGTAATTCTTAGCCACCTTATTTTCTCGTTCTGCATTTCTCTCGGGGAACTATCTTCCATTCTCAGGGGCTTAGCACCACTGTCCTCTGATGAGTTCTCAATCAGAGAGATACCTATAGTCAAACCTCAGCTCTGTCTCCTACAGGAGCCAAAACCTCAAAAATTTTATAACGAGCTCAGTTATCTTTCCCCTCAAACCTATTCTTGATTTTCAGCAAAAGTGACTCCCATGTACTCAAATATCCAGCTTAGAAACCTAGGCATGATCTTACTTCTTCCTCATACCTAACCCACAATCACCAACCCTTTCTACCTATGTGTTAAAGGCTTTCATATGAATCTAATTATTTCCTTCTCTGTTGTTCCTTTCCCTTTCCAGGGCTAATCTTCCCCCAGTAAGATTAATGCTATAGATTCCAACAGCATCCCCTTATCTCCATTTCTGCATACTCCCTCCTATCCATGATTCCTTTAGCACATACTAGGAAGAGTAATCCTCCTAAAAGAAACATTCAACAGATTTTCTAAATATGATCATTACAGATTGGGATAATGGTGATGACAGAAATAAAGAAACCACTCAGATTACACATGATGCGGGGTTCATATACTTTAACCAGGGACAGCAATGGCAGTTCCTTGGAGCGGGTGATATTTGTGTTGAGCTCTGAAGGATGAGAAGACAGCCAAGAAGTAGAAAAGCCTTCTAGGACTAGGAAAGAGCCATTGCAAAGGCTCTGAGGCAGTGAATACCTTGGTTAGAAATGCGAGAATATGTACACACTCCCAAATCACCAGATGGCCCAACTGTATAGTCTCATACCCTTGCAGTGACACCACTGCAAGCTGGAATACCAAGACCAAAGTGACAAACTGCAACGCCAACCTTTCTCAGCAACCTTGATTGGAGCCATTTTAAACATACCAACCAGCAGATACAGAAGATGGCTAGGGAGCTGTCAAGAAGGACTATGGCACCAGCTTGTTAGGTCTGGGTGGACCTCTCCTCAGTGGACCCCAGGTTCCCTTAGAGGGGAACGGGTGAAGACAGAGGGGCAAGTGGTGGCAGCTGTGATTGAGCTAGGGGCAGGTGGAGCTCAGAGACTCTGGAAGCTGTGCAGTGACAAACGTGTGCTGTTGGCAGCCACCGTCCCAAACAATGGAGGCTCTGGTGGCAGAGTCTCCAACCCAACTGTCATCAATGAGCTATTACCTTAGACTGGAGCAGGAGCCGTCTCTCAACACTGATGATCTACCGGGAGTGAGAGGAGACAGAGGACACAGAAAAGGAATTCATGATGGTCTTCTTCAGTTTAAAAAATAAGTAAGCACCAAGATTAGGAGCAATACACATAGCAAACCTGGGGGCTGGAAATGTCTTTAGAAAGTGCCCGTCTGTGCTAGACAGGGGTTTTCCAGCTCAACTGGAAGCAAAGAGGCGAAAGCTTCCATGCACTAGGAATCCACGCCTGGGATGCTTCATTCTATTATGTGTGGCCTACCACTCCATTACCGCCTCTATAGAAAATTACATTCCTGATTAAAATTTTAGTGCCAAACATTTTATATGATTACAGACAGAAAGTCAAAATTTGCATTTAAATAGACATATTAAAAACACTCTGCAAAGGAGAGAAGGACAGCAAAGCAATCTTGAGGAGTCTTTTAAGAGAGGGTGAGGCACCCTGGTGAGGATTTTTCATTTCTGTCAACACAGACCCTGACCCTTCTGAAACCCTACCACAATACATGGTGCACTAGATTCTACTCAGCCATAACTACTCAGTTCCTCTTAGCGAGGACTTACCAGAGCCCATAGCACTATCATTTATTCATTCATTCAACAAAGGTTCACAGCTTACTCTACTGGGTTGAATAGTGTTCTCCTAAAATCCATGTCCCCCCAAACCCCCAGAATGTGACCTTATTTGGCAACAGTATCTTTAGAGATATAATCAAGGTAAAAGGATTATGATTAATCCTAATTATACTGGATTAGGGTGGGAGCCAGTGACCAATGTGCTTATAAGATGTCAGAGGACACACAGACTCACAAGAAGAAGGCCATGTGAAGATGGGGCCAGAGATTGGAACAATGCATCTTACAAGTCAAGGGATGCTAAAGATTTCAAAAAACCATGAGAATCTACAATAGGCAAGAAAGCTTCTTCCCAGAGCCTTTGGAGGGAACATGTGTCGGTTAGCACTTTGATTTCAGTGTGATAGCCTCCCAAACTGTGGAAAAATAAAGTTCTGTTTATCACAGAGCCACCAAGTTTATCACAGTTCTTATTGCAGCCCTAGGAACCTAATGCAGTGATTGTAAAACTACTACGCTGAGTTTCAGCCAAAGACTGGTGTCCTTATAAGAAGAGGGAAATTTGGACACAGAGACATGAACAGAGAGAAAACAATATAAAGAGACAAAAGAGGAATGCCATGGGGCAACCAAGGCAAAGACTGCAGTGATGTGTCTATAAGCCAAGGAAAATTATGGATTTCTGGCAAACCCCCAAAGTTGGAGGAGGCAAGGGAAGATCCTCCCCTAGAGCCTTCGCAGGGAGCATGGCCCTGTCGACACCTTGATTTCACATTTTTGGCCTCTGGCACTGTGAGAGACTAAATTTCAGTTGTTCTAAGGCACTTAGTTTTGTGGTAAATTGTTAAAGCAGCCATAGGAAACTAACATACCTGCCCACAAGAGCCAGGCTAGGTTCTATGGACACAGCAATGAATATAAATGACAAAGCCACTGATCTCATGGAACTCAGAGTCTAGTAGGAGGGAGAAACCACTCAAAGAATCACAGAAATCAATGTAAAATTGCAACCAGTATAATTGCTGTAAGAGAGATCATCATAAAAGGAAAACTCATATGGAAAGGGTTTGGTTTACTCAGAGAAGTCATGGAATAGATCCCTATAGAAGTGGGATCAATGATCTCAAATAAGGAGACAGAGTCATATTGAATGCAGAAGAGGTGAGAGCTGGGGCAGGCAGGAAGCAAGACCGATAATCCTCAGCACAGGCCCATCTGTTAGTTCTTAAAACCACGGGAAGGCATCTGTATGGCAGTATTCTCTTGTATCCTGGCTAGCCAGGGGCAATGTTCTCACTTGTATTTAGGGGAAAGGAGAGAAAAAAGGTAGGGGGGATCCTGTCCATCATGATCCCTTTGTGTTGAGCTCCTGGAGACATCCGGGTACTACTCTAGCTCTACCACAAACCAGAGCCGAGTGACTCTGGGTTAATCAGAAGTCCTGTGAGGTAGGCCTCAGGGTCTCCTTCTGGATGAGTAGGAAGTTGGGCTGGCCCACTTCCAAGGGGCTGTCCGGTCATGGTGGGTTTCTGCGGCTCACAGGAGGCTGGGCTAAGGATATACAATGGTCTTTCCTGGAGCATTTTCAAATAAGCCAAAACCACAGAGGATCTGATGTCGCCTTCCTGCCCCAAATGGACCATCTGCCCTAAGATGTTCGTGAAATGCCACACATTCTCTTCTCCTGGCTTTGCCTTAGGGAAAATGAAATACTCAAGAGCTTTACCCAAAGCTTATGAACAGGTTTATTCCTTTTATTCATGGAACCATCTACTTTGACTTTATTAGTTAAAAGGGAAGTGCATACGGGGAAAAGGTAGGTTCTCTGACAGTGGCAAAACAATGGCCCATAAAAAGTTTCGGAGACTGACATGGAGAATTCCCTGTGAAGGCCGCTTGTTCACAAGAAAATACCCCATTGCCTTTGGTGTTTTGGCAACAGAACCTCAACATTTTGCAGTACAAAATACTTCCTTCCCAAAAGAAATGATTTCTGATCCTGCCTCTATATACTCCCCTTGGACCTGGCAAAGTCTCAAGTAAGGATTATAAAAAAGGAGCAAAGAGGAACTCAATACAGCGAAGGCTTAGACTCTTTGTTCTGTAGGCTGTTTTCACACTTCCTCAGGCGAATGGATTTTTAAAACTGCCAGTTGCTAACAGGAATCCCACCTCTTCAGACTGATAAGATAAATCTTGACAGCCTAAGAAATCTTTATTTCACTCAGAAGTTATTTGTTACCATCTCATGCTTACAGATTAAGAATAAAAATTGATTTGACTTCAAAGGAAGGCATTTTATAATTCAGATTGCCTTCACCCTGCCCCACCTATGTACAATTACTCAACACCAACCAGTGGCAGAAACAATTGCTTGTCTCCTGGCTCTGGATGGGAAAATGTTACTTTCACACAAGGACACTTGGCCAGGATGCAAACTATCTGGGGAAAGACATTTTCAGCCAGAGTGACATCTCTACAAGTTTTTAACCACATTAAAGAGCATACTATCTTCCGTTCTAAGCTTCAATTATGAACCTCTCATAGATTCAAAAAGAATACATAGATGGTAAAAATTGGGATTCCTTTCTTTTCATAATATCAAATGTAAGAACAACTCGCTACTCAATTCATTGCGGTGAGAAAATAAAGAGATGGCTAAAACAGGTATTTCAGAATATGAGCCCTTTAAAATACCCACTTGCTATCAACTCCTAAAAGAACTTCTTGTAGCCACTTCAAATGCTTGATTATGAAATTGCCCCAAATTGTGGGGATTTTAAAGACACTGGTTCCAAGGTGAAAGTTTGTTCCCTGATTATATCATCCTGTGAATAATTAAAAGACTGCCCAAGGACC
This sequence comes from Hyaena hyaena, assembly GCF_003009895.1. NCBI lineage: Eukaryota > Metazoa > Chordata > Mammalia > Carnivora > Hyaenidae > Hyaena > Hyaena hyaena. The sequence continues at coordinate 473,603 of NW_024080787.1, forward strand.
ATCTATCCTGGGTTTTTTTAAGTTTATTTTATTTATTTTGAGAGAGAGAGAAACAGAGAAAGCAAGCATGTGGAGAGGGGCAGAGAGAGAGGGAGACAGAGAATTCCAACAGGGTCTTTGCTGTCAGCAGAGAGCCTGACCGAACTCACTAACCACAAGATCATGATCTGAGCCAAAATCAAGAGTCCTATGCTTAACTGACTGAGCCACCCAGGTGCCCCAAGACCCATCCTTTCTTAAAATACCTGCTAATTTAAGTAGACTAGTGATTTAATAATCTCAGAGTAAATGTGTGTCCAGAGAGAGTATATCAAGTCAATACTCAATGTTGAAAAACCTGCTTCAGATTCTGTGTCTCCCTTTCTCTTTGATCCTCCCCCACTTACATTCTGACTTCCTTTCTCTCAAAAATAAATAAACATTAAACGATTTTAAATAATATATGACCATTTGAACAAAGGAGCATTATGCAGCAATAAAAAAAGAATAAGCAAGATCCCTGTGGACATGGCATGATTTCCAGGCTATTATTCCTGGGTAAAATAAAAATGCACTAGTGTGTTCTCATTCTATACTAAAAGGAATACTTAGCCCTATAAAAAATTTTGTCACATCTTCCTGAAATGGATCTTTTACCCAAGGATTTGGATGAAGTACCTAAATGCAGAGGGCTGATATTTTACAAACCTTAAAAGGACAAGTTGTGTGACAGCTTTGTGCCTGTTTGCTAATAAGTGTACATGGTAAAGGCGGGGTGGAGAAGAACTGATAGTATACCGCCTTATGTATAAGATAGAAGTGAAATAAGAAAACATGTGCATTTGTTTTTTAAAAGAAAAGGGAAGGAACAATAAATCAGAAAGTAATGAAAATGATTACTTAATGAAAGCAATTACGGTAGGTAAGTGGAAACTGGCTATAAATATTTGGAATGCATGAATGACACTTTTGTGAGTGTAACCTGTGAATCACTTTGACTTTTGGAATGATAATAATGTTTGACATACACAAAATCAAATTAAAATCAACACAGGTGGAATAAAAAGTAATAAAGTGGAATATAAACATAAAAATAAATCTATCTGTATTTCAAATGAGTAATATGTAATACTGAAAGAGGAAAAATGAAGTAATCCATGTAACTTTAGAACACAGCATTTTGAATGTAGACATTCATACTGAAGATAAAATAACTGTGAACAAATATTGAAGACACTTGGTAGGTTTGTTTTTCAAAGTATTATGGGTTAACATTTTGGAACTTATTTTCTGTGTATTCTAGGACTGAGTAAATAAGTAACTATGGGATCCTGGTTCTCACTCTTGGGGAAGGGATCTCTCTCTCTCTCAAAAATTTAAAAAAAAAAAAGAATTTGAGGAAACACATACCATCATGGCTTTTCAAAGATAGAGAGATACAGATGTCTAAGAACAAGCGTGTGGGCTTTTTTTACTTGCATTAGTGCCCACAACGTCCATTTAGAGTACCTGGAGACCATAATTAACTAGAACTTTATTTCTCAATACCATTCTCCACTAAAAAGGAAAAAGGCTCCTTGGAGAAATGCCTGGCTCTCCAGCTGGAACAGAATTGGTACAAGATAAGCCTGGATCACCTTGTGGCTCCAATAGATGAAGATGTCATCAAGGAATGATGGGGATATCTGCCCAAAGGACAGAGGAGCCAGCTTGAGGGGGCTCCTCTTGACCAAATGTGGGGCAATATGAGCATGGATACAAAGAATGACAGCAACAGATTGCAACTCAGTGAATAAAATAGGAATTCATGACTCTATACTGATATAAATGATTAAATGAATACATGAGGAAAAGGAAATAGAATGCCAACTAATACATGTATGTGTGATGGGGTTAGAAAAGCTCATGTGATAGCATCAGAGTAATAATTACTCAGGCAAGAATCATCAGTGGGTGGTAAAACCAGTGAAGGTTTGATGGCAAACAGGATATTTACAAGGCTTAAAAGCATTTTTGCTCCTGAAAGCATTTATTAATTACAGCAGGAAATGTTTTAGTGGAGATATCTGGAAGACACCATCTGAACAGAGTGATGCAAGATAACATCACTGATAACGGCACGAACCATCACATGCATCTTGATACAATGCACTAGGAGGAAGAGGGCATCAGCAGGCCTATACTATCCTTGCCACGAGCCCGCAGCGTGACACAAATGATGAGGAAACGGCTGGAAAACACAAACTGAAGGGTATTTACAAAATCCTTTTTGGCCTGCACTCTTAAAAAAATGTCAAGATCATGAAAGACTAAGCAAGACTGTGTTACTGTCCTAGATTAAAGGATACTAAAAAAGTCTCGACAACTACATGAAATGCATGATGGACTCGATTCTGGGCCATGTAAAACTGCCATTAAGAATACTCTTAGGGCGGGGCGCCTGGGTGGCTTAGTCGGTTAAGCGTCCGACTTTCGCTTAGGTCATGATCTCGCGGTTCGTGGGTTCGAGCCCAGAGTCAGGCTCTGTGCTGACTGCCAGCTCAGAGCCTGGAGCATAATTCAGAATCTGTATCTCACTCTCTCTCTGACCCTCCCCTGCTCACACTGTCTCTCTCTCTCCTAGAAATAAAATAAAACATTAAAAAAAATTAAAAAAAAAAAGAATACTCTTGGGGCAAGTGATGAAATTAGAAAATGAACTGTGGACTACTTAATAGGACTATATGATGTGTTGCGTTTCTTGATTTTGATATTGTGTTGTGGTTATGTAAGGTCATGCCCTTGTTCTTAGGAATGACATACTGAAGTATTTAAGGATAAGAGGGTGCCATGCTAAGAATAAAAATATGTATGTATATAAATATAGAGATAGAGATGACAGTTGATTAATAGATAAATAGAGTACAAAGAGGTACATAGATGTCTATCTATAGGGATATAAATAAATAGAGATGAATGAATAGAGAGACAGAGAGAGAGAAGGATGGAGGGATGGAGTAAGGGAGAAAGAGAGGAAAGGATAAAGCTAATGATAAAAAAATAAACAACTGGCAAAATAGATAAAATGTGTATGGAAGTTATTGTCACTATTCTTGAACTTTTGCTGTAAGTTGGAAATACAAACATTTAAAAATATCTAAATAATTGTGAACCAGAAGACAAGTCATTCATTCTTCCTAGGTATAAAATCGGGTCAAATAAACCCATATAAATTGGGCTTTTTCTTGCTCCAACATGTTGTGGTTTAGGGTGTGGAAAGTACAAAGATCCTGGAAAACAGGAATTTTTAGAGAAAAATTAGCAGTATTAGAAAAATTCAGAAGAGAGGTAGGTTTGGAGAGTGAGCAAGACTCACGATGAAAGAAGGGAAAATGAACATGGTAATTATAAGACCCAGAGTTTTCCTACCAGACCACAAAGGAATGGAAGGACATATTCTTTCCTAACAACTTGATGTTTAAAAAGGCCAAATCACATGAATGAGAACTTGCACCTGAGTTAACCATTCTTCCCCAAATGCTAGGGCTAATTAATAGCTGCACTGGGGATCAGAGATGTGCCTAAGGCAAAAGTTCTCCAAAAAAATTCCTTTTTGTTTCAAATCCCTTTTCCATTATTTTAATTAATCCTCTCAACCTTTCCACTATCCCACCCAACTTCTGTAGAATACATGTGAGAAATAATTCATGAATTCTATAAAAAATTGGGTGAATCTAGAATATATCAATTTTTATATATAAAAAATGAATATGAAATATGTAAGACATATAAGCAGTATAATATATAATACAAATCTGTTTTCTATATCAAGTTTAACAAATAAGATATACTAATAGATTAGAAGCCTCTTTAATATTTGTAGATGCATGTGTATATATATATACCCTATGTATGTATCATCTATCCCCTAAACAATGTATTCATTTGTTTCACATTATTTTTAATGCTTTTTTTAAAGTCTAATTACTTTGAGAGAGAGAGAGAGAGAGAGGGAGAGAGAGAGAATACCAAGCAGGCTCTTCATTGTTAGTGCAGACCCTGATGTGGGGCTAGAAACCATGAACCATGAGATCATGACTCAACCTGAAACCAAAAGTTGGACATGCAACCAAGTGAGCCACCCAGGCGCCACTGTTTTTCATGTTTTTAAACTTCACATAAGTTATTAACTTATCATCACACCTATTTTCTACTTGTGTGGGTTTTTTCCCAGCATGAACATTTGAGATTAATTTACTCATTCATTTTTCACTGCTCCATAATATTCCATTGTGTTACTTAACCACCAGCCACCTTTTGATGACAGTTTAGGTTTCTAACTAATTGTTTTATAAGTCATGCTACTACAAACATTAAACAAGGAAAATATGGTTCTTTCACTCTTATCTATTGATATGCCTTTGATGCATAATCTCAACTTGGCAAGTAGGACTAATTAATAGATATTTGTGGAACAAATAGTAAATGAACCTACTGCACACAACAGTTGCCAAAGTGATAAAAATAGATGAAGATACATTTAAAGAGTGGAAACTTCGACCACAGAGCAGAGAAACTATTCGCATGGAAGAGCTAAAGAAGGCACAATGAGTTGAAGAGAGATATGGGACAGAGACATGTATACCTAGAGAACTAAGAAAGTGCAAATCAGGAACCAGTTCCATAATGTAATCACAGGGGAAAACTATCCTAAATCTCACATGCAGCACCTTGGTCTGTATGGCAGTGACTGGATCAGAGAACTGCTATCTGCCAACATGCCACCTCTCCTCCCTCGTTCTGCCTTAACATACAGAAGATCTATGTGGTACTGGACAAGCTTAGAAGCCAAGGATGGACTCAGCACCACTCTACATGCCCTGATTGAGAGTTTTTCAGCCAGGTATGAGATCTTTTCAATATCTCATTTATTATTGAAGGTATATAATGCAAGTCTCATATGTATAATTACTTGAAGGTCAAGCCTTGAGATAAACAGTCAATGAAGCTGTCAAGTTTACAAAGAGAAGAAGGGGGCAAGATAGCTAGAAATAGCCCCAAAGACGTCATGCAGAGTGGAGAAGACCACCCCACCCTTTTTTACATCCCTCCTATCCCCCCACCCAATGCACAAATAAGTCTTACTCTGGGCTATTTCTATCTACCATGAATGACCTTGGATTTTCCTAAACCACTCCACAGGTAAAAAGTTAAATTAGAACAACAGGGTTTGTGTTTCAAAGTAGGAGCTGAGAAGGTGGGCAGCCCCAGTAGCTAGGAGAAGACTGGTATGATTTTTGTGGATGTAATGCAATTGTTATGACTCTTATAAAATGCTTTGCTTTCTGTTCCTGGTACCATAGTCACTCTTTTGTCATTGCAGCCATCCTACCTGTCCAAAAGGTACAAGAGATAGCATGCAGGACCTGGTTTCCATCATAAGAAAGCAAAACACGCTGGCTCTTTCTCCCCTGTCTTGGTTACTGTCTAACTCCAAATGCATAAAAAACCAAGGAGAGTCAGAGCTGCAGTGACACAAGGAACTGCTGATAATTCAATACAACCCAAGTCTGGGTTCCAGCTGCCAACATCAGGGTTCCCACTTTATTCATTCTGCCCTGGTTTTTTCAACTGGGTTGAGATGGAACTTTAGCCTTCATTTCCAAAGCTCAGCCTGGAGCTGCAAACTGCCAATGTGGAATGAGGAAGAAACAGTGGGATGCACAAATGCACAGCATGGAGAAGCCAAGAGATGCCTTACTAAACATCCCATCATCACGTGCACTTCTATGGAAGACATGAGGAAGTGCTGACTATTGATGGTGAACATGCAGTGAGGAAAACCCAAAGTGGCACACATATATGATATACAACACAGAAAGCCACTATGGTATTCCAGTGGGCTGGGAAAGTGCAGGAGCACACACTTCTGGGGGTAGAAGAAACTGGTATCCATTACTGGGTCTACCTCATGCTAATTCTATAAACTTGGGGGTACCACTTCATCTCCCTGAGGCTTGGCTAACTCAACTGTAAAATGGAAATGAAAAAAGCATCCATTCCCCAAATTTTCTGTGAAGATCAAACAATCTATGCAAAGTGCTTATAGAACAATCTGGTGCCTAACAAATTATTGTTATTTATTGGTGCTCCAGTAGAAGTCCTCAATAGTTTTTGCCACGTTCATCTACTTGCACAGTAAAGGAGAGAAGATAACACAAGGTGTTATGTCACAAGGTGACATAATCTTGTGTCTTGGATGCTATCTCACATCCTAAAATTCTAGCTTAATTTGTTGGATGGGGTTGTTCACCATGGTCTCATACATGTATGTGTTAATGCCTTATAAGATCATTTATTACATTATCTTTTAATAATAACATTCATTTTAACAGTTGATTTAAAGTCTGTCGGTGTTGAGATATAAAGGGACCACCTTTATATTTTCCTGCTTTTGATTCCATTATTTTGAAGAAAGCATACAATTGAGCAAATTTTGAAATTAAAAATATACGTTAGTTTATTAAAAAAAAAAAAAGGTAGAAAAAACCGAGGGGGATGAAATGGGAGACATAGTGTTTATAGCATTTGTGAAATGTTGTGGGAAATTTGATTAAAATATTTGTAATTATAACTCTAAAAACTGTGAATTAGAACAGTCTGTATACACAAATCTGTATCTATCAATGTTAAGATAGATATAGATATACAGAGACAGAGAGAGAGAGAGAGAGACTGGCACCACAGGTAGCCAGTGATGTAGAGAGAGTTTAGTAAGCAAGCAGCAAATAGAGTTAAGATGTGACTCCTACTTCTAAAAAGTATTGTAGAAAAAAAAATCAAAAGGAGGAGGAGAGAATGAGTAAAAGGAAGATAATTAGTAGCAATAGAAATAGTAGCTGTATTCCCCATTTATCAATGTGCCTTTCAAATTCTAGGCATTGAATTAGACACTATGTATAGGTAGAAGTATAGGTATTGGTACAGGTAAAGGTATAAGTAACAAGTATAGACAGAAACAGGTAGATATCCTTTCATTCTGTCAACAATTCCACAAGTTAGAAAGTATTCTTTCATTTTACAGAGATGGAATCTGAGGTTAACTCTCTGGATCAAGTCTACTGAAGCTAAAAAGTGGTACTGCCAGGATCTAAATCTAGTTTTTGGTGACTCAAAAATCTGAATCCTTTCCACTATACAACAATGCCTTAAAACATGCCTAGAAGAGTCTGAAGGTGAGATGGTCTCATTATCCAGGTCTTATTAAAAGAGAATATTGCATATCCCACCTATTCCATGCTCCATTCCCAAGAGATAGACAGAATTGAAGAGCAAAGGTGTACCTATTTGAAGAATGTAAACGTGTGCACATGTATATATACATCCATCTATTCATGTATCCATCCACACATCCATCCATCCACACATCCATCCATCCATCCATCCATCCATCCATCCATCCATTCATCCATCTATCCATTCATCCACCTTGTACCTATTTTAAGAAGAGAGGACCCTGCCAGACAGATTTATAGCTCCTATTCTGATAGCACAGGCAAACTGTTAAAAGGAAAGCTAATTTTTTTCAAAAGCTCTTTTTTTAAGGTGAATCCCATCTTAGGCTCATTAATTTCAATGGCTGTGCTTTTGCCAAGACCTCTCCCTGTGAGATGCTAGTCTAAGGAAGTAACCCTCCCCCCACACACTGTCACACACTCACATTGACATTTCTGCTTGTAGTTTTAGACAGAAGCAGATACTGTGAACTAGGTAAAAATTATGAAAGGATGGCACCCCACCTTGTTCTAGTTACTATGGGAGTTTACTCCACTCTGTCTCTCAAGTAAACAAACAAGGTAGAAGGGAACAAAAGCTCTACCTTTTAACCCTCATTAGAATTTCTTAGATGTCCTTTGATAACTGGAGGTTGAGTATGTAACTCAAGGTGAGTAATTATAGACAGGAACGCATACCTCTCGGTGCTTGACCAAACATATCACATTCAACACTAAAGAACTTCATGGACCACACACACCCTCCATATGACCATATGTCTCTATGAAAGCATGTGTGCACACCTGTCCATATACATAAGAACACACACTCACATGAACACTGGGGAAACATGGTCAGCTGAAGGCTCCCATCTAGGGCCCCTCGAGAATAGATGAGGTCAGCTTAAAAAAAAAGAAGCTCATTTGGAGGTTTATCCCCTTGGCAAGATGAGTGTTAAAAATAATAATGCTACGGTTACACTAAGTGTTTTAACACTGAGAGGAAGGAGGGAAGAAAAGAAAAAGGGAGAAGTAGGGCAGGAGGTGAGAGAGGGGGAGAGAAGGAGAGGAAGAAAAACAGAGAAGAGAAGGAAAAGGCCAGAAACTCTGTAACAAGACTTTTTACTTTGGCAAAGCAAATAAAAGGTTTTAAACAGGTAAAGGGCTTTATACTGTTTGGGGAAAGCATGTTTGAATTCTGCCAGCATCTTAGTGGCATACCATTTGAAAAAGGTCCTATTTTTCTTGGCTTGCAAAAGATAGTTGGACTTCTCACTATAGCGGGGAACAGACGCTGTGGCATAAGGATCCAAGAGGGGGTAAACCTTTCTTTCCTTTCCAATGGCTTTTTGCCATTGTTCAAATGCAAAACACAGGCCGCTATTCCATTGACAGCAAAGATAAGGCTTCTTGGGGAAATAAGTCTATTTGAAACTACATTTGTGTTTCTCTAAATATTTTTTTTAATATTTGCTTTTTATTGTATGGTATAAGATTACACACGTATTCTGATTCTTTACCTATGTAGACCAAGTTTCATTTAATAAAACATCTCTTTCATTTCCTAAGCCAAAAATATCACAGAATCAGACAGACTTCATTAAAAAGTAACAAGGGGGTCTGATTTTACATGGACACAATTATTATTTCTGTCACTGGGTGTCAGTGAACAGAGCGATTGATTTTTATGTGAAATTCATTTCTCTCTTTAGCCTGTTAGCTAAGCCTCAAAGTGTTTTTCTATCTTATCTTCAGAAACTTTAAAAATGGTATTTAGTTTCTAAATTGTTCTTTATTGTTGCTCTTCCCTTCAAAACTACAGCACTCATTCTTAACAAACTTAACTCTAGAGTTGAGTCTAGAAACAAACGCAACTCTACTTAAAATGGGAGTAGTTTAAAAGTTAGATAATTACACAAGAAACACTTATTTAAACAAATATATAAACCGATCAATTCCATCCCAGCACATCTGTAGATCATTGTCTAATCCCTTTGGTAGTTATTTCTGTTTCCTTTTATGCATCACTGGTCAACTTTCCAATGAAAAGATTTAGGCTTTTGTGCATATTATGTATAAATATTTGAATTTATCTTTCCCTCAACTCGTTGTGTATGCCATTAAGCCATAGTGAGGGATAAGATGTCATTAAGTTGTACCATAGATGCTTTATTAAAGTTTATGATATAACTAAACACTGCATCTTCAAAAAATTGGATGGAGTTGAGGATTTCTGCATTTTTGATAGAAGTAAAAAATGCTTTTGAAGACAACTGAGCTTTAATGAGGTAGAGACAACATCAAGCTCCTTTAACTTAAAATAAAAAGATTTTTCTGTTGCATTCTCAAGCCTGTATTAGATCAATTTCAAAATGAGAGATACTTGTGCCAGCATGCTGTAAGAGAACCAGGTGATCATGTCAGCTTTTGCCCAAGGGATGCTATTCCCAGGTGTCAGCTATACAAACTTGGAGCTTTACTCAGGCATCACACACTCTGAATGGGGGCTGAGGAACATTCAGTAGGCAACACGCTTACTTAGTCCCCATCACCTATTCATGCTTTGACCTTCCTTCCTCAAATTCAAATGTAGAGGTCAATGAAGTCCCACCACCAACGTGATGTTGGTCTGTACCGTAAAATCCAATAAAAAATAAGCCATGCGTTTCCCCACAGGTCACTGCACAGGCATCAATAACAGGAAACTGTGATCACCAGTGACCCAAGCTGGACCATAACCAGTCACCTTCTGGTTAAAACCATCACTATTCTAGTATCAATCTTTGAAGCCATCCATTAACTCTGCCCTCTACCTTAACCTAATCTAATTTGCACGTTGTAGCAGAAAGCTGCTGTCAGGCAGCATCAGGTAAACTTAATTTCATGTGTCCTGGCACACAAATGCCTGGGCCGGTGCCAACAGATGACATACAAGCAGGTGGCCTCATAATAGACAAGTTTAGCACCTTGCCTCAGTCTAAGAAACCCCTGCCCATGTATTTTTTAATGTATATTCAATTTTATGGAAATTTCCAAAGCATTTGGGGAGCAGACATGGCATTTTAAGAGTTTTACCTTTTGTTACAAGTTTGATGGGGGCAAAGTAGGCAAAAGAAGGTATGGAGTACATGGAGGAAGGGTAGGTATTCAAAATAGGAAAAATTAACAAACAGAAGTGATAGGAGTTCATTACATAAAGTTTTTGTATTTAAATTTTGGATTTTTTTTTTTGGGGGGGAAGGGGTGGTATGGGGCAAGACTTCTTTTCTGTGGCCCAAAATAATACTCCAATGAAATGATTCTGTCTGTGCTTTTGGTGAAAGGCTATATGTTGTAATTACCCCCACACTTGATTTCTTGTGATTTCAAGAAAGTTTTGACTCTCTAGGCTAGAATGTAAGCTCCCAGAGATAAGAGCTTTGTTTGTTTTGTTCTCAGCTATATCCCCAACTCGTAGAACAGTGAGTAGCATATAGGAAATTCTTTTAAAAAATGTTTATTTTTGAGAGTGAAAGAGACAGAGCGTGAGTGGGGGAGGAGCAGTGAGAGGGAGACCCACAGAATCTGAGGCAGGCTCCAGGCTCTGAGGTGTCAACACAGAACCTGACATAGGGCTCAAACCCACCAACATCGAGATCATGACCTGAGCCAAAGTTGGAGGCTTAATCAACTGAGCCACCCAGGTGCCCCTATAGGAAATTCTTAATAACTGTTTTCTGGATACATAAATGGAAGGAAGGAAGGAAGGAAGGAAGGAAGGAAGGAAGGAAGGAAGGAAGGAAGGAGGGAGGGAGGGAGGGAGGGAGCCCCGTATTCATTTTCCCTTCTTAGTGCTCCCCTTCCCCACCAGCTCTTAGTTCTGACTGTGCACAAGAAACACCTGGGGACATTTAAAGACTATACTGATGCCTGTGTCCCCACCCCAAACATTTCTTTCTGTTGTTCTTCTCAACACCATGTCCCATCTCTTCTGAGGCTGTTTGCCAATATCACTTATTTGTAATACATAAGAAAGTGAAAATACCTTATGAGGGGAATACTTAAAGATTAAAATTTTAGCCACAGGGCTCAGTTTGCTCTTTTCAGATTCCCTTCAAATGAAAAGTATTACCTGCCCAAAGGAGTAAAAGACAACATGATGTGTCAGGACCCTGTTACAGCAAAGACACTGGTCTTCAGCTTAAATAACATGAATGTATTTAGATTCTTTGAGACTGTAGATTACACACATAGGGGGCACCATGTACATTGCTATTGTGTAAAGACATCCACAAAGCTATGCAGTAAAATGGTCCCTTCCCTGACTATCTTTGAAACACAAAGGAACAGTTTCCTAACACCAGAGCATATCTGTATTAATATCTATGATGGGCAAATGCATTTCCATAAAGATTATTTCAAATACTCCTGCAATTGCACAACCTACTTTACAAAGCCTCTATCAAGTACTAGATGGTCTATCCTTCCCCAGAATGCTATAACTGCACAATAATGAGAGGAAATGAGTGGCATTCCCACCTCTACAAAACACAAGACTAAGTTTCAGGGCACCTGGGTGACTCAGTCAGTTAAGCATCTGACTCTTGATTTTGGCTCAGGTCATGATCTCACAGTCCTGAGATCAAGCCCTACATCAAGCTCCATGCTGAGCAAGGAACCTACTTTGGATTCCTTCTCTCTCTCTCTCTCTCTCTCTCTCCCTGTATGGCCCTCCCATGCTTGCATGCATGCTCTCTCTTTCTCAAAAATAAATAAATAAAAACTTTAAAGAGTGAATTTCAAAATGGTCTAATGTCAACCTTAGTAAAGGCTGAGATGTAAGGTGCAAATGCATCTAACTTTCATTTGGATTTTTTTCTTCCAAATATAGTGTGGAAAATGTGTTTCAGAATGTTAAAATCATCTCAATAAATCTGATAAAAAATATTTGGTTTTAGTAGGGCAGGTATAATAGCATTAACTATACAGTCAATAAAAGCACAAATTTTCTTTGCAAAACTTTTAGCACATAATGATCTCTTAAACACAAGTCTTTAAGGCACAGACACAGTAGAAAACATTCTACAAAGAAATACTACACAATTAAGGAAAAGTACAAGAAAGTTTATTTTTTCATGTTTTCATTACAAGGTACAGACTAAAATCTATATGTCCTATTTTTTAATTGAAAACAAGAACAGATGCTGACTGGAAATAGTTCATAAAGCCATAGAAATGTACTAAGTTGAATACTCAGAGTTAATAATTCACATAATCACACAGAGCACATTGAAAATAACCAAAATGGTTTCTCATGTTCCATAATCACTGCTTTCTCTAATTAACAATTTTTTTAAATGATGTTTTTGAAATCTTGGAGGACATAGATCACATCCCATTAATTTAATGATCTAATATCCCAATGTTAATTTTAACCACTGGATGAAGCTTTATAATTTATATAAATACTATTAAATGGCTTCACGTACATTTTTTAAAATATCCACAGTTTTTGTTGGCTTAGGTGATGCCATGAGGCACACATAGTAGGTTGTCAAATCCTAGTTGGCTTATTACAAGCCAGATCCTTTTTAGGCGTAAGGGATCAGCAGACTGAAGTTCTATAAAACTACTGAATTATGGAAACAGCAGGAATAATAATAAAAGACAATGGATGTGAAGAAATGCTTTCTAGATAAAGGGATTTTGATCATATCCATATACTTATGGCAAAGCAAAGTTAATAAGAGCTTGGGGCTAACAGGAGACAATATTTCTTTGAGTTTCTCTCATTCTGAGAATATACTCTAGCCCTTAAAATAGCATAAAACACATCACAGGAAATCTTCCTATCAAGTGGCTGAAAATCTCCATCATCAGTGAGGAATGAGGACCATGAACAGTCAAAAGACCCTTTTCAGAAACAAGCTGATGATTTACTATAAGAAACTGATTCCTTAGACCCAGGCTGAGAGAAAACTCTACCAATCCAGCTTCCATGGAAGCCAATGGAACTGACAGATAAACAGGGAGGAAAAGAGACTTGAGGATCTCAGTCTTGTTACTAAGGCATTTCAAACACTGTATGCCCCTTGGCTTTGAATCTTCATACATGTGCAAATAGCACTTCCTCTCTTTCATCCCCTCTCTCCATAAAAAGAGGGAGATAGAAGATTCTTTTTTAGCACTTTTCTAGGTTATTGAACAAACAGAAGCAATGGAGTGTAGCAATCCGGAGACTATCTCTAGAATCTGTAAGTCCCGTTCTGAATCCTAGCTTCACCTCTTACGAGCCCGGCAAGCTTGAATGTCACTTAACCTCTCTGATGTTAGGCTAAGTGAAATGAATAACAGTATCTACCTCCTACTGCTGGAAGGATTAGACATAATCACATAAAGCACTTAGCACAGAGTCTGGCGCATAATAATCGCTCAGTAAATGGAATATTCATATTATTAATAATGGGAAAAAATGAGATTTCTCAGCCTGATCTTTACCTATGGGATTGATTAGTGAATTATTAATCCAAACAAAATGTAAGCCCTCTCAATTACAAATATTACATTTAGGTGCAACTTCTAATCTTTTTCTAAGACAAGACAAGGCCTGACAAGGGCTTTCTACCTCATCACATCAAGAGGAGGTAAAATGGGAAATCTTATTGCTTCAGAGTTTAAGTATATGCAATTGATTCTGAGGGGCTAACATTTAGTGGGGATTTGCCAGATGGCAGGAACTGTTAAAAGTCCCTTAAGTGTGCTGATGCGCTTAATCTTCACACAGTCTTATGAAGCAGGTATCAGTACTTCCCCATTCTGCACATCTCGTTCATGGAGGGTAAATGGCTTCTCCACGACCAGAGGGTGAATCTGGGCAGGCCCAGAACCTATTCTTCACTTCAAACTCTCAGTAGGATTCTGAGAAGTTTTGGAAGATGGAACTTCAGACTGCCAAAAAACCACATTGGAATTCCCAAAGGTCTTTGCATACCATCAGTTTCAGTCCACATGTGTTTCCAGAGCCCAGTGTAGGTGTGAAATAGGTGAAGGAGATTAAGAGTATACTTATTGTGATGAGCACTTAGAAATGTGTAGAATTGTTGAATCCCTATATTGTACACCTAAAACTAATATAACACTATGTGTTAATTATACCAGAATTTTAAAAATTTTTAAATTTTAAAAAAAGAAAGCAGAAAGCACAAGAGAGTGTATGCAGATCGCCAAAACTAGCATAAAAGCAATAGACTCTGAAGAGCTCTTTCCAACATCTAAACTCTAGGAATGGGAACACTCAGGGCCAACAATACTTTCCTTCCCTCCCCGATCCAAAAAGCTGGGTGTAGGCTGTGGGGGGAGGGGGTGTTCTTGGAGTCTGAGGAATAATGCAAACTGAGAAGGGCAAAGGGTAGGGTTTCCTCAAATCCTGAGCTAAAGATAGACTTCTAAGTCATTTGGCTCTCAGGCTTTCTATTGACCTCCTCATCCTCTGCATGTGTCATCTTTCTTTTTTGTTTATTTGCTCAGGGACCCAGACTCCAGCAAGAAGGCTCATTTCTCCCCAGTGTGTTGAACAACAGCGTACAAGGCAGACAGATACTTGCCTGTGGCAGCAGCTGGGTGCTATCTGAAGCAAAGGAAAATAAATCTGTATGCAGGGTATGTGAGGGGAGGAGGTGAGGAGGCTGAGTGCTTCTACTGTTCACTGAATACTGCTCCAAGTAGCTGTCCCCAGGTGCAGAAGAGCAGAGTCACAGTTTAGTCTTGGCCCAGGGCACCAGGAAAAGGGAATCTATCACTGGCTGCCACAGGAGTGATTGCCCCTTGCTTTTAGTTTCCTTTCACAGAGTTTTTCTTTCGATCAGTTTTAGATTTATAGAAAAATTGCAAAGAGAGTTTCCATATAATCCACACCTGTCAATAATTTTCTTTAATATTAATGTCTTACATTAGTAGGGCATATCTGTCAGATTAATGAGCCAATATTAATTATTATTAACTAAAGTCCTCATTTGGAATGATTCCCTTAGTTTTCACCTAATATCCCTTTCCTGTTCTAGCATCCCATCTAGGATATCACAGTAATGATAGTTTGGGTCATCATGTCTCCTAGGCTCCTCTCAGCTATGATCATTTCTAAGTTTTTGCTTGTTTTTGAAGACCTTGATGGTTGTGAAAAGTACTGCTCAGGAGTTTTGTAGAATGTCCCTCAGATGTGATTTGTCTGATGTTTTTCTCACGATTGGATGGGGTGATGAGTCTTGGGGGAACATCACAAAGGTAAAATCCCATTTCCATCACATTGTACCAAGGATACCTACAATCAACATAAGTTATCACTGTTGATGCAATATTGATCTCCTGGCTACGGAAATGTCTATCAGGTTTCTTTACCGTAAAGCTGTTCTATCCTCTTCCCCTTTCCACGTTGTACTCTTTGGGGGAAAAAAATCACTATGTGTAGCCAATATGTAAGAGCGCAGAGGTCTGCTTTACCTCTTTGAGGATGGGGTATGTACATAAATTAATTGGGATTCTGCCACACAGGAGATTTGTTTCTTCACCCTCCCCCCTTTATTAGTTCATTAAAGCATCTATTTGTACCAGCATGAACTCGTGGACATTTATCTTCTACTTTGGGTCATAATCAAATACCACCTGATTTTGTTACTTAAATTACTCCAGCCTTGGCCCTTGAGAGCTCTTTCAAGCTTCTCTATCTTCCTGACATAGACCATCATTGTTTCGTCTGAATACTTCAATACTTTCTGGCAGTACAAGATCACTATGTGTAGCTCATCTTGTATATTTCCTATCTTCCTATATTTCCTAGAATCAGCCATTTCAAGAGTCATTAGAAAATGGTGTTAGAAACAAGACCTGGATGCTAGGTGTGTTCAGTGCTAGTGGGATGTCAGTGCTTCTGGGTCCCTTCAGCTACCATGTGTGTATAGTAACCTGTGACTATCCCACTGGTATCCTGTGTAGGTATGAATCTGTAAAGCACTTAGACCTCATTGGATGGGCAATGCCATCTCAAAGGCAATCTCAGAATTCTCATTGCATTCCACTGATTCATTCATGTATTGATTCATTCAGTAGTTAGTGAGTGCCTTCTAAATGCTGAGCATTGTGTTAAACATTGAAGATGCACCTCCAAGTTACAGAGACAAGTGAATTAGGAGATTAGTGAGGTTAGGCGAGGGGAAATACTCCAGACATAGAAAATGGCATGTGCAAAAATGACTGAGAACGGAGGATGGTGGAAGGCAAAACCTCAGGCAAAACCTCTGCAACGTGCTCTGCAGGATGATGAATGTTTGTGCATTTACTGTTCTCCAAAGGGAGTCGAAAGGTAAAAAGAGTGAAGCCACACAACCATGTTCTTCACTGAAGACAGGAAAAGCTGGGAGGACTCTGGAAAACAGAAATGAGTCATGTGGCAGTGTCTTATGAGACACAAGCCCTCCAATGTTGTTCTGATCTTCACAAACATCTGCTAATCTCATCATTGGCTTGTGTGAATTTTATAGAAACCAGTTTCACAAAGAATTTGTATGTCAGTGATCAAACATCCGGGAGATACTACAGAAAACAAGGAGCCAGGGACATAGAGGATCATAAGATATAAGCCCCTCTAAATTCAAAGGGATCATGGAGAAGTCTCTGAACCCTTCACAAATAATGGATTTGGGCTCAAGGGCCCATATTCCCTAATTCTCTAGGGTCAAGAAAGCTTCCTGAGGCCATCCCTGTGTCTATTCTTCTCTAAAACTTTAAACCCTCTAGTACAATGAATGAAATTTAATGGCATCTTTATTAGTTTGCCAATTATTACAGAAATCGAATAAATACCTACTTAAATCTGTCAGTAAAATACAAAGGAAGTTTAAAAAAGGTATATCTAGAAAGGCAAATGAGCTAATCCTTCAAAGCAAAGAAACACATAAATAAAGGTGTTCATAAAGCTAAAAGGGAATTTATTTGAAGATCAGATTCTCAAACATGGCTAAAATCCAAGTGAGTTTCAAATGCATGACAGATGATAAAAGCAGCAGTATTTCCAATTGTGATTCCATGTTGAGACAGATGATCTTTGGGGAAAGTGGGGGGAAATGGAAACCCTGCTCTTAGGTTTATATGAGGCAAACCTAACCTTTATCACATTAAAAGAATTTACGGCTCAGTGAGAAATTCTTTAAAAAGAAAAAGTTACTTAAGCAAAGCAAGCCCCCTGAGAAAGCAGCAGGCCAGTGGATACACCTGACTTGCTGCAGAAACCCTGGCCTATTGAAATAATTGTTTCTCATACCCTAAAGCAAATTAACCACTCTCCTGCCTTAAATCGTCCCTTTTTCTCTTTAGCCCATGACTGAGTCTCTCTGTGATGCATGTTGTGTTTGTGAGCATGAAGGAAATTATATAAAAACAAATTGCTTTGTACTGTACCCTGATTGTCTGGAAATACTAAATAGATGGGCAAGGCAACATTGCACCAACTTGGGGCTTTGTGAGTTAATGGATGGGATTGTAAAGTTTAAGCTGTTTCGGTATGACAAATGCTCCTCATTTCCAAACACAGAGAATATCCATTTTTAGTACTGTATGAATTATTTCTAAAAGTAACCAATGACTTTGCATGGTAACCCAAAGCAAAAAGAAATAGATTATTTTTTCCTTTTTTGTTTTTACTCCCTCCACTCACAACTCAACAACTTTGTTTCCTCGGGGGTGGGGATGGAAGCCTTCAGAAAGTTTTCAAACAAAGAATTCTGTGGTAATCATTATTCACAAATGATCACAGATCATCATAATCATTACAAATAAACACTAAATGTTGATCATTTGTCATAAATACATTCAATCACAAATGTGATCATTATTTCAACAGATAGGTACTAAACATTGTATTCAATACCTACTACCCATTTTAGTCAGAGAGACCTAGCAATGAAAGAAGTAAGGGTTTTGCTTAAGTAGCATTTATATCCTAGATGGGGGTAACAAGTTAGTATATAATATGGTAGATGGTCAGAGAAGCTAAGGAGAAAAATAAAGCAAAAGATATAGGGCAGGCTGTTCCGAGCCTTGAGATAGCTGCCTGCATTTTACTGTGTGGAGTGATTCGAGAAAACCTCTATGAACTACCAATTGCACTTTATCCATCTGCAGTAATCTAGATCATTCAAATGACTCCCCTTGCCTTGTAGGCAAAGTATAGTAGGAAAAAAGGTGGGTTTGGGTAAATACAGCCATGGATACAAATGTTGGCTCTACTATATAGTTATTCTTTGAACTTGGACAAGGTCTATAATCTCTCCAATAGCTTCCAACTGTATAAAGGCCAAAATAATACATATCGTAGGGGTGTTGTGAAATAAACATGCATCTTGCAGGTATGTTGTGAAGTCATGTGTGCAAAGCACCCAGCATTTTGTAGGCTTCAAGAAATGCTAATGTCCTCATCTTTACTCCCATGTCTGAACTAAATAACCTTTAGTTAATATATTATAATGCAATTCAAACATATGTGTATGCATAAACACGGATACATGTTTGTGTATTTATGATAAGCACACATAAAAATATCATCTTGTTAAGAGTACTTATATATTTCCATGGAAGCTAACTCTGCCTCCTCAAGAAGATAGGAACTCTGTCACATCCATCTTTTATATTATAAACTCCTGCTTCATAAATTCTTGCCAAATGCTGTGATGAAGAAGCGACAGGAAAAGGTAGATGGATAAGGGATCTTGGGACAACTTTGCCTTGGTTCCTACATGTCAGCCAAGTGCCCACTGTGCATAGTCTTCATACACAGACCAGGTGTCATGCAACCAGCTGGAAAGGAGGCAGAGTAGTACGCTGCTTAAAAGCATGGGCCTCCAACTTCTCCAAGCCCTGCTTCAAATTAATTTGTAAAATTCATTTGAATTCATTTGTAAAATAAAATTAATGCCACCTACCTCTTGGAGTTGTTATTGAGGATTAAATATGAGAATACATGAAAAATGCTTGGATGCCCATTAAGTACTCACAAAGTGGTGGTAAGCAACAACAGAGAAGGAAGTTAAAAAGTCACCAGGAAAGGGTGGTTCATAGCTAGACAGGTATGGATATAGACATATGGGTGTCATATTTGGCATACAAGCACTATCCTTAAACAAACACTCTCTGTAAATCATTAAGTCAAAACAAGTACTTTCAGAAGAGTTGGGGAATACATTCTTGATTACATTCTGTTTTGTATGAATTCCACAATTGAGTTTTGTCTATATGCCACAAATACATTTAATCCAGTATTAATTGCATGATTCTTTTCTTAAATCTGAGACTTCTTGGAATTTTAAGGACATTGAAAAAGATAGTTGAGTATAACAATATAATTAACAGTAAAGTCAGTCTTTTTTTTTTTTCATTTGTTTTGTCAATAAGGGGTGCATGCTAATCCATGTATGCACGGAGATTTTGAGCTATTTAGCTCACCAAGTGGCCCCCAGTGCCATCCCCTGTAGAGAACAAGAACTCTATGGGTAAGAAAATAAAATTCCCTTCCTATCTTATGTCCATGAACCTCTGAACCCTTTGGTTGGAAATATCATTAATCATTCTCTTCTATAAGTATTGAAAAACAATGAATAGAAATTGTGGAAGTAGCCAAGGCTACCCTGGATGCTTGGCCCACAACTCACACTGCCTTTTTTCTCATGGAAAATGCCATGGATTTTCTCTCAGCTCTCATTCTTAATGCCAGGTTTGCTCTTCAGGGACAAAGGTGTGTTCGCAGTAAGACTACAACTGTACTCTCTACAATCTGGGGGTGGAGTATTAAAAATATTAGCAGTGTCCTGTAAACTATACAAAATACTATGCCATCCATTAATGACATATGCCAAGAAGAGAGCTTTTCTCTCCGGTTTTCATTAAAGGGATTTCCACATCTGAGCTTTAAATTCATCCCCATCATTTAATCCTAGGGGGTAACTTCATACTCATTTGATGTTTCCAAAGTACATTATTTCACCAGAGTCTTCACATCTTCAAGATTTTTGTTTTTATCCATTTGAAACACAAAATGGATGGTAAATATGGCTGTGCACAACTTTTATCTGATAAACCTTCAAAGAGAAAATATGTCAGCATCCTTATCAGCCAAGTGAATTCCACACTCAAACTCATTGGCAAGGTAGGGGATGACAAAAAGTTTTATCGGTTCTGAGTCCTGAAGGGCACTTTCCTGCTTTATCCCAGCTGCTCTAAACCTCTCTAAAATTCAAGTCAAAATAAGGATGTGCTTGGTTCAACTTCAGAGAGAGAGAGAGAGGGAGAGAGAGAGAGAGAAAGAGAGAAAGAGAGAGAGGTTTATTTCAGATAGGAATTTAAAAGAGACACCAACAACCCATAGCATAACATCAGCGATCCATGCCAACTGCTATTCTTTTCCATGAAAAAACAAACAAACAAACAAAAACCTGATGTTAGATCTGGATAAAATCAGGAATCAAATCTTAAGATAAGAATCCCTTTTCAAGTGCTTGATTTCCAAATACAAGCAAATCTGCTCAAGCCCATTGCTATGCCTTGTGATACACCAGACAACTTAAAGCAGCTCTTCCCTGTTCTCTTTCTCCCAGGATGGGTGTAGGGCTACAGCGGGCCAGAGAGCTCTCCTTTGACAAGAGGGTAGCACCTGCCACATACAACATATTCCCTATATTCTGGGCTCTGTAAGTGCCTTTCATTGAAGTATTTCATTTAATCCTTCAAGAGCCAGATGATGTTACTGATACCATCTTTTTTTCTTTTCAGATAGGCTAACCAGGCAAGAAGGAGTTAAATAACTTGGCCAGGTTTGCACAACTTCTAAATGTTGGAGATGAAATTTAAACCTGGATAGTCTGACCCCATGTATGCCCTATATTTCATCACAAGGCAATCTCATCTCCAACAGTGCTCAAAGCAAAGAGTGAAGACCTCAAACCACAGAGACCAATTCATTAAGATATAACCTCACTCAGAGCACTCCCAGCTCCTCCCTGTTCGCTAGCCTCAAACTTAGGAGAGCTAAAATCAATCACTTGGAACAAATGGCCTGGGTTATCTCCATCCTGCTCTTTAGGCATGACCAAGAGAGGCATTTCTGCCTGCTTCCTTGCATTCCTGAGCAGGCTGGGCTGGGATGCAAACAAGACTTCTATCAAGCTTCTGTATGCTTTGCATAAGCAAATGAGCTGTTGGAGGTCACTGAGCAACTCAACAGTGGTGATTAATTCAACATTCACTCATTCTTTCAACAAACAACTGCTGTTTAGTTAGAAGAATGGGCCAAGCAATTGCAGACTGACTGTGTCAATGTGGATGATTCTGAACAGTGTCACTGTGTAATGTGAATATATCTTAGGATATTATTTGTGCCAACCTGTGTGTGAACATAAGGATATAATATTTACTGATATATAGGGACATTTTGTTTCTCTTTGGTCTTTAAGATTTAGTCCCGTTCACCCAACTCCCTCCTTGCCTCATACCCACCTAGCATGCATATGCAAGTTTTTACCAGACACAAGAACCATTTCAGAACCTTCTAATTTATACTACACTATCATTGCAAGTAACATTTTTCCTTCACAGCATCTACCACATTTATAATTAATTATTAACACAAGTGTTTGTTTAGCATCTATTTCCATGGATAGACTCTAAGCAACATGAGGAGGAAGACACACGCCTATTTGTTCCTGCTGTCACCTGAGTACCAAGCATAGTATTCAGGATATAGAAAGCCCACAATAAACATTAGCAGATGATGACGATGGTAATGGTTGAGAATCAAACACATACTGCTCATTGTCCGTATTATTGTGACTTTACTATTTACTGCCTTCATCACGTAACTTTACTATTCCAGGAAACCCTTGCCCCGGAAGTTAAGAATCCAAATAACCTTATCACTCATTTCAGAGCTTCTTAAAACATCCATCACCTTTTCAGCAAAAAGCATCAAAGAGCCTCTTCTACTGCAAGACTCTCAACTCCTCATCCTAATATCCTTCCTTGCCTTGTTCTGCCCACCAATCCTAAACTATTATATCATAATTCTTACCCACTCCTAAGCAAGTCCCTTGTGGAAAGACCCACGTTCAATACACTTCTAAACTCAATAAATATTCGGACTTTGCCCATTCCCAAGATGCTACTAAGACTCTCTCTGTAGAGGTAGCATGGGCTCTCCCTTAATTCAGTAAGCAGTAAACTCAGTCGCATCTTATCAAGAGGTTGTTCTGGTGATATATGGGAGAAGCCAGCATTTGACATGATTAATATCAACAGTCTCAAGACAAGCCTCAGTTATGGAGTTATTTCAGCTCTCTGTTCAAAAGAGAGGCCTTCCCTGACACTATCCAGACATGATCTTATATGGTGCCTCTGGCTACTTCTATTCTCTCACCCTGATTTCTTGTTCTGCAGAGCCCTTGTCACTATTTGGCACTGTAATAAATATGCACTTGCTTATTTGTTATATTCTGATTCCTCTTCAGGAGAGTGTAAGCTCCATGAAGCCAGGGACTCAGTTTTGTTCTCCAATGTGTCCTCACTCCTGGGATTATGTCTGCCTCATCACTGGGACACAGAGAGTGTGACCAGGCTATTGAAAGCTGCTTTTCTGGGTCTATTTAAGGGGAGGGGGGACATGGAAGGAGGCAAATAGGTGAATATTTTACATGTCTATAATGTCTTCATTTTTTAAAAAATCTCATTTTATCAATACCATACCTTAATGTTGGCATATTTTGTTACCATTTTACAGATGAAAGCTTGAGGCCCAGAAAGACTGTTTAAGACCAAGAAGTACCTGTCCGAGAAGTAGATCCTCCAGGGACGGTTTCCATAGTCCAATGAGGGTCACCACTCCCTGGTACTGGGTATGGGGCATGGAATCAAGAATGACTGATTGCTTCTTTTCACAGCACTCAGGGCTGCCCAGGAAAGGTCATCCCATTAAGATTAAAAATAGAGTGTACTCAGCTGACATTCATAAGAGCAAGAGACCTGCTGAAAACCTTTGGCAATTTACACCAGAAGAAGCATCTTTAATTCTGAGGGGGTTATGACTATGATTCTTCAGAATGAAGACAAAGCCCACGTTTGGAGTAATCCTCAATCCAAAGGGAATCTTAAGCATGGAAAAAGAATTTGTCCCCTGAAATGATAGAGAAAGATAGCTGATCTAAACCATGAGAGGAGTTCTGCTTTAACTGTAGTATTAGAAGTTTGACATGCCTATAAAAAATAGGTAGCACATCAAAAAGCATTTTTTTAAAAAAATTGCTATATTCTATAGGCAGCATGGCAGGTGCCTTTCTTTGGCAAAGATAACCCAGAAGGGATGAAAGGAAGCAAAGAAAGAGAGGACGAGAAATATGTTTCATTTCTGGAGAGGTAACACGAAGCCGAATTACCCAGATAATTATCTCAAACCCCACTTTACTTCTTATATGTGGAAAGAGTTTCACTGAAGACAAACTTGCTTTAACAACCACTGAGCATAATTTAGGGGGAAAAATCTACTAATAACCCTCCATTCAAAAGGTTTTAGATGGAGCAGTGGGTGGCATATTTAAATGATAATGAAATACCACCAGGCTAGGGGAAGACACAGATTACCTAATAGGCAGAACTTTCTCCATTAATAATGACTTTTAGAGTAAGAATGTCAGAAAATGAGAATAAGAAGGAAAAGCCTTTTTCTTTTTCCTGAATTGCTGATGAGATGATCTTTTATGAAAAGAACAGAGTGGACAAGGAATGAGAGACCTCCAGACAGACCAAGACTCATTCTCCCACCTTCCCACTAGAAAATGTCACTTTTCCATTTTGATGGATTTTAAAGTAAAATCCTTATCACATAGAAATCACTATTAGATGTGGTTTTGCATCAAAACCAACTGTGGTATTCTCCCAAAAGGAAAAGACAAACTCTAGGAGAATTATAAAGCTACAAAAGTTTGCACATGTTCTGTATTCAAAGCACCTGATTTCATCAGATTTCTCATTAGAAACAAGTGTCCCCATCAATGCAGGATAAAGCAGTCCTCTCACACCGAATGAATACAAAATGTCAAGGTGATTAGCATAGACTAGTCCATGAGTAGAAATAGTCCTGATAAGGCTCCTAACGCCAAATTGGAAGATATGCACAGGAGAGATTTATCAAATACCAAACACATCTCTCAAAACCATTTGGAAGAATAAATGCTGTATTTGGAAGAAATAGATGGGACTGTGCATTCTGAAGCCCAGGCATGTATACCTAACACCATACTGGACATCTGTTTGATGCCACTCAGCAAAGAGAAGCTGAATTCATTCTTTCCTCCCCGGCAATGTCTCAAAACAGCCCCTACTACAGTGTGTGCTCTTCTTCATTTAAATATAAAAGAAAACATGGAAAAACATGGGAATTCCTCATTTTCCCTTGTTCTTTATCTCTAATGCATGGCAATTCTTCTTGCAGAATATGGCTAGAGTTCATTTACATGTGCCATTTCCACCACCGTGCTACCCTTGTCCAGATCATCAACATCTTTCACCTGCAGCCCTATGACAGATTCCCAGCAGCTCCTCCCACATCCATGGACAGCTTGCTCCCCATCCATCCAGTGCAAAAGAATAAGCCCTTAAAATGCAAATAGGCCACCAACACTCAAGAGCAAATAAAGGTTATGATGGTTTTCCAAATCTTCTTCAGACCTAACACAAAATGCCCTGTAGTAGGCAAAATAATGCACCACCCCGCAAAGGTGTCCATATCCTAATTTCTGGAACCTGTGAGTATTTTATGTTTCATGGCAAAGGGAATTAAGGTTGTAGATAGAATTAAGGTTGCTAATCAGCTGACTTTAAGAAAAGAAGATTATTCTGGGGGCAACATGGCTCAGGCCATGATCCCAGGGTCCTGGAATCGAGGCTCCTGTCAGACTCTGCACTGAATGTGAAGCCTGACTGAGATTCTTTCTCTCTCTCCTTCTGACCCTCTCCCCAGATCATTACACAAATAAACACATACATACATACATAAAGCAGATTATTCTGAATTATCTAGGTGAGTTCAGTGTAATTGTAAGACGCGTGTAAGTGGAAGAGAGGAGCATAAGAAGAATCAGTGTCAGAGTGATTTGATGTGAAAAAGACTCAACCCACCATTGCTGGCTTTATAGATGGAAGAGGGCCAGGAACCAAAGAATGCAGGCAGCCTCTAAGCAGCTGGAACACAGCCTGACTGACACTTTGACTTCAGCCCATAGAGACTCATTCCTATTTCTGAGCCCCAGAACTGTAAGATAATAAATGCATGTTGTTTGAAGCCCTCAGCTTTGTGATACTTTGTTTCATCAGCAGTAGGAAGCTAATACACACCCTCCCTAAAAAGCCCTAAAGAAAGTGGACACTCTTTAGCTGCAACTTCATTCTATGCCACTTTCTGTCTACCTCTTGCCTTTTTTTTCCTTCTGAATTTCCAAATGGTTGTTCTGCCACACATCCCACAAAGATGCTATTCCTTCTCCCTTGAATACCCCTTTCCTGGCTTGCTCTTGCTCATGATGTAGGTCATGGGTGAGTGATACCTGGCTTTTCCACAATTCCTGTCCTTCCTCATTCCTCAGTGACAACAGGCAGATGCACCTATTTCATGATCCCTTAGGACCTATAACATTCATCACATTTGTTAGCACTTCTTTGAGTCATGTAGAATTGAATCACCCTAACATTATAGTTTTAGAATGGCAGTCCCACCTCTCAAGAAACCCTCATTCTGGGAAATTTGGGACATCTGGTCACCCTATCAAGTCTGCATTCCTAGAAGTACAGGACCTGGCACAGAGGAGGCACTTAATACAACATTAACGAATAAACAGGTTTAATTTTTCCATAGTCTTTGTCTGCATTCACACATATTTCTAGACATATTCCATTCTACCCCTGACCCTTCTATCTAATCAGGTAAAGTGGTCCCAGGTCCCTACATAAGTAGGTATTACCACATTCGGTGGGGTAATCTTTTAGACCTCCAGCCCCACACACCATCCTTCCCAGTTGATCTTCCTTCTTCCCCCTGTTAAGTTATGAGAATTATTTCTTGACTCAACCATTCGTTGAAGGAAATCTTTATTGTGTACCTACCTCAAAAGCAAATGTTAAATGTTTTGTAATGAATTTCTGTATGGTTTGAAATGTTCCGTGCTCTCAAAAATAAACATAAATGATAGTAATGGTCACCACCTTTAAAAAGTTGGTTCTTTGGAAAGAATTAACTTTGTCAGGTCTCTCGGCTGCTATTTTGTCTTGAAAGAGGAATAAAACTGGAATTACATAGCTAGGTATTATCTATTGGGAATTTTTAACCTTTGAAGTATTCTTTAGAAAATGCAAGAACTTAAAATTTCATCCAGTAACCAAGTTTAATAAAATTTTTGGTCCTAATGTTCACTATATGAGAATTAGTCTTTCTTTGTTTTATTTGTATGAGGCTGTAGTTTTCAAACATCAATATTAATAAAAAATCATCCTATGTGCCTGCTAAAAATTCAGATTCCTACCTAGGCACACCTATGTACCTTTTGTTTTAGGATCTATAACCTGATTTTCTAGTACACAGTTTCAGGAATTGTCATGGACAGCACCTTAATAAACTTTAAAGGATGGTACACTGCCAAAATAGTAACATGATATAAAAAATACATAATTTTGATATACTCCTTTTAGAATCTTACAGTTACACAAACACTAATTTGAAAAGATATATGCAGTCCTATGTTTACTACATTATTTATAATAGTCAATATATGGAAGCAAACTAAAAGTACATCAATAGATGAATAGCTAAGGAAGATACAGTGTGTGTGTGTGTGTGTGTGTGTGTGTGTGTGTACACAGAGGGGAATGTTATGAAGCTATTAAAAAGGATGAGATCTTGTCCTTTGTGACAACATGGATGGACCGAGAGGGTATTATGCTAAGTGACATAAATCAGACAAAGAAAAATATAATTTCACATATATGTGGAATCTAAAAAACAAAACAAATGAATAAGCAAACAAACAAAAAGCAGATCAGATCCATAAATATAGAACAAAATGATGGTTGCCAGAGGGAAGAGGTGTGTAGGGATGGACAAAATGGATGAAGGGGAGTAGGAGATCTAGACTCCCTTTAATGGAATGAATACATCATGGGAATAAAAGGCACAGCACAAGGAATAGAGTCAATGATATTGTAATAGTGTTGTATGGTGACAGATGGTGGCTACACTTGTGGTGAGCACAGCATAACATATAGAGACATTGAATCTCTGTTTTATACCCAAAACTAATGAAAGGTTTTCTGTCAACTAAACTGAAAAAAGAATTTTTTAAAGCTTATACTTATGGAACATAGAGAAATTATGTACATGTTTGTGTGTTGTAGCAGGAAGGCATTCAAATGAGGGGTTGGAGATAGTATACTTTTCATGAAGTATTACGTTTCATAGCAAGTGAATACATCTTGTTATTGTCACCAATAGGTAACATTACCCAAAGGCAGGTGATATAGAATATACACTTCTTGGATAAAAAATGTCTAGTGTTGCCCATACCTCATAGAGCAAGAAAAACTAAAGTGTAAGAATCAAAATCTTGTTTTGTTAACAAATTAGAAAATGCTATCCACATAGGTAGCTGACATGGATTGGGACTGACATAAATGCACACTGCCTTTATTATACGTACTAGCTGGTACCCAAGAAATGTTGGCCCACCATGGAGACATAAAAGGTATCTTCGTAGGGATACTTAAAAAGAGGATCCTTTCTCTGTGGTGTTCTCTGCTACTGTTACTTTGAAACACTTTTCAACAGAGATAGTCTTGCAAAAAGGCATGTTACCAAATGACTGTTTAGTTCTCCCTATGACATTTATTAGAGAAAAAAGTAGAAACAATAAATGGCACTGGCTGCTTTATCCCATGTGTCCCTTTGGCCTACACATCTGCCTCTGCTTGACTTCACGTCGGAAAGTGGTGTCTGATAAGTACACTGCTTATAGACTTACTTCTGAGTCACTTGTTTTCACCAATTCACATCCTTCAACTCCTTTATGATCTCGACTCTATTGGCCTATGACACATATTTATATACTCATTCTATCATTTGCTCACATTTTGGGTTTGCTTAAGGTTGGGTCGACCTAGTACAATCTTGACTTTTCAAACAAATGGCAGTGATTCATATCCCTACCCTAGATCCACTTCTTAGAAACCATCACTGTTGGGAGGGCAGAGTAAGGACAACACCTGGCATCAGCATCCTGACTCCAAATGCATCACGAAAGGATAAGGGAGATCATCAGGGTCATCCTTCCTAGGTATTTTGGAGAGTGAGAGAAAGGGGGATCAATGTGCAAGAGGATTCACAACATATAAAAATATGAAGCATTTCTATGGGGCACCTGGGTGGCTTAGTCGGTTAAGCGTCCGACTTTCGCTTAGGTCATGATCTCGCAGTTCGTGGGTTTGAGCCCCGCGTCGGGCCCTGTGCTGACTGCCAGCTCGGAGCCTGGAGCCTGTTTCAGTCTGTGACTCCCTCTCTCTCTGACTCCCCTGTTCACGCTGCCTCACTCTCTCTCCTAGAAATAAATAAAACATAAAAAAAAAAAAAATAAAGCATTTCTAGAATATTCCCAAGGAAAGAAATTGTTGAGGAATAAGAAATGTTCTCAACTTCTTAGGTTTCAAAAAAAATGGGTCACATTGAAAAATGCTCTTTTCAATGAAATTTTTAGGTCTTTAAGGATAGGGATTTTGTTGTAAGCTGCCCTTCATCGTAAAGGAAAACTAGAGAAGGGATTTGCACATAGCACACTTTCAATAAGTGATATTTATTGAATCTGATATTTATGAAATATGCTATAACGGACTAGGCTCCAGGAAACTTTGAAATAATTTGTTAAAGATCATTTTCCCTCACAGGCTAAAGGATTTCCATGTCCTCTTTGACTTTCTCTTGTAGCTACACATCTGGTCTTGCATATATTGCTACCCTATATTTGCATGGCATGTTCTGTTGTGAAAATTTGTCACATGTACCATGTCATTTGATTTTCACACCAGATCTTTAAGAATCTTAGAGCTTTCACAGCTGAGAAGACTGAGGGTGAGAGAAGTTTGATATTGGCAAAGAGCTCACAAATAGTGCATGATGAAGTGGGAGTTGAAGCACAAGTTTTAGGCTCAAATCCAGTCCTCCATTGGTAATAAATCCAGTCCTCTGTACAGCAGGTCACAATGCACTGGCTCTTCAGGTATCATTCTGTACATCTAATCCAGCTCTGACACTTACTACCTGTGAGACTTGACTTCTCTGAGTCACAATGTCCTTATATGAAAATACGACTAAGGATAGATAACAATTATTGAACCTTCCAATTTGTTGATCCATTTTCCAGATGAGAATACCAAAGCTCAGGAGGTCAAGAAGCTGCCAACTGTCAGGGGTTGGCTCAAAGATGGTGGCTTGATTCTATGTTTGTCAGCTCCCATCCCCTGGCTCACTGCTTCTCCTACCCACCACTTATGCTTATTGTACAATTGGAAAGCCAAGCAGTGCACATGGAGTAATGATAGGTATATAAAATATTGCAAGGCAGTTCATATATTTTTATGACATGGTTTTCATTTTTATTTATTTT
The DNA here is from genome assembly GCF_003009895.1 of Hyaena hyaena. Lineage (NCBI taxonomy): Eukaryota > Metazoa > Chordata > Mammalia > Carnivora > Hyaenidae > Hyaena > Hyaena hyaena. Next base: position 503,541 of record NW_024080787.1, read on the forward strand.
CATTTGTTCTGCATTTTTCCTATGATTAATAGGGTTGGTTAAGGAAATGTTGCTCTCCCCAGGTACATTTACCAATAGCACATCTCTACAATTTCCTCCCTCTGCTGGCTCTCTTCTGTGATAAAGCATCTGCATAGAGAGATGCATGAAAGATACAGCAGAACACAGTGCCAAAATATTCCACCTGGGGCCCGTACAAATTCAAAAATTAGAAGACCAACCTCAAAGCCATTGTATTCCATTCTGAGTTGCCTTTACCTAAAATTAATGGAACCAAGTCTCCCAGTCTGCCCTATGTGTTTAACAGTGTAATCTGTAGCAGAATCCAATAGCATAAATTGATTAAACCCCATCCAATAGTATTCCCTAAGCAATTTTTCCTGCAATTAAACCAATGTGTTGAAAAAGAATTTGGTTAGAAATACTAATGGGTATCCCCAACTGAACTGTAACCTTACTCCTGAGACTCCAGGATGGCACTGCTCCCTCTTGGCTGACAGTAATGTGAAACAAAATCATCTTAATATTACTCACCACGTCAAGTAGACACAGTCTCCAGAAGCATATAGCTTCCACTCTCTGACCGCAAGGGAAAATGTCCTCCTGTCTAGAATAGAATGGTAAGACTTGGCACATGTGCCATCATCTCCCTGTTCCTGTACCCCTGGAAGACATTGCTAATCAATCACAGCACTCTCCTGCTGAGCTCAGATGCAATCTTCTCAACAAAACTACAGGGAGCCTTTACTAATCCGAACTGGCAAGCAAGAAGTAATATATTTGCGTGCCCTCTATCTAGACTTTTACTTCACTGAGACTAGACACAAAACTTCCTATGATGCAGTCCACACGCTGAGATTTGAGGGTGCCTAAATCCATGGGATGTTGAATCTTATTTATCAGTATATAATGACCATTCTGGAATCTTCAGTTGACTTTTAATAAAACTACTTTTCTTATGGCCAACCAGTTGTCCTTTCTCAGCACCACTAGCCAGTAATTCTCAATAACCCTGTACAGCATTACTTGGATTTCCTCTCCAAGTTCTTACTTCCTTCTTTTTTTTTTTTTTAAAGTATGTTTTTTTAAATATTTTTATTATTTCTAGGAGAGAGAGAGAGAGACGGCGTGAGCAGGGGAGGGTCAGAGAGAGAGGGAGTCACAGACCGAAACAGGCTCCAGGCTCTGAGCTGGCAGTCAGCACAGAGCCCGACGCAGGGCTCGAACCCACGGAACGCGAGATCATGACCCAAGCGAAAGTCGGACGCTTAACCGACTAAGCCACCCAGGCGCCCCTCTTACTTCCTTCTTTAATCAAGGCAAATACATTCAGCTGGTAAAATCTATCTCTAGAAAAATCCTTCTAAATCTAACCATTCCATTTCCTACTTGCCCACTCTAAAAATAAAGTAATTTTAAATCATTTTAATTGTTCTAAAGCCTGCAGGGCATTAAGTAGTTATGTTCCTTTTAAGGGTTAGCATAAGGTGGCTTTCTTTTATTTCTCCAGCAAATGAGGAAGTAGAAAATCATTTAGTGATATGAAAGATCACTTTTCTATTAACTGATAAATAATAAAATTGAAAGGTGACATATAGTATTATTTTAGAAAAACTAGAGGTTTCTAAGCACTCATTTATGTTTTGAAAACCAAGTTATAATGCCTACAAGATATAAATTTAAATGTGTCACCTTGAACTTAGTGAAATTGTTAAAAAGTAAAATTCAGGCTAACATATTTTATTTTTTTAATTGTTTAAAACATTTTTTAATGCTTATTTATCTTTGAGAGAGAGAGAGACTGAGTGAGAGTGGGGGATGGGCAGAGAGAGAGAGGGAGACACAGAATCTGAAGCAGGTTTCAGGTTCTGAGCTATCAGTACAGAGCCCAATAGGGGGCTCGAACTCAAGGACCACGAGATCATGACCTGAGCTGAAACTGGATGCTCAGCCAACTGAGCCACCCAGGTGCCCCTGAACACATTTTAAAGATCTTACTGGCTTTATTCAACAATTCATGAATTGGGCAGCCTCCAATGTAGCAGATATAAAGAAGCTCCAAGGAGCTATAAAAAACGAAAGACTTTAATAGGCTGAAGGAAGGAAACTGGAACAAGGAAGCCAAAGTAGGCAAAGAAGCAACTGGTTGTGGCGAGGTTGCTTTCCTTTGGGGATGGCAGGGTCTATCAGGCAGAAGACCCAACTGGTGCTGCTCAGGTGATTCCCAACTAACTGGCTTAAGATTCTGCTTCTGGGAGAGTTGAAGTTACAATTAAGGCTCAATTTGGTGATGTGGGGGTTAGCATAAGTAACTCCATTTGGGGCATGTTGTCTGGGTTTTAACACAACATACAAAAAGAATCTTTCTGATTTTTTAAATCACAATTTTAAGTTTCAGATGAGTAGGAATGACTGGACCATTCCATGAAAAGGACTGTGAAAACTCAAAAATGAAAAACTATGAAAAATTAGATAAATGATATAAAAGATTGTCAGACGAGAGAAGTTATGATGGTAAAGAGAGAGATTAACAAAAAGACAGTGGAAAAAAAGACAGTGAATAAAAAACAGACTAGAAGTGGAGAAATCTTAGGAGAAAACAAACCAACCAACAAGAAGTATTGGATGTAAAAACAGCTTAACACAACATACAAGAACATACCATAGGAAAGAGGTGTTAGAACCTTGAGAATATAGGGGCGCCTGGGTGGCTTATCTGGTTAAGTGTCCAAATTTGGCTCAGCTCATGATCTTACGGTTTGTGAGTTCAATCTCACTGACAACTCAGAGTCAGCAGCCTGCTTTGGGTTCCGTGTCTCTCTTTCTCTCTGCCCCTCTCCCACTCATGTTCTGTTTCTCTCAAAAATAAACATTTAAAAATTTGTTTAAATACAGAAATGACATCAACAAATGACACTGGGATCAATAATGAAATACACTGAATACTTATAGCATGATTTCAAGTGACACTAAGATCTACTAGGATGGCCCATGCTTGGTAAGGTGCAGCTAATATACTGATTCACATATGCTCTATAATTTCATGGAAAGAAGTGGACATAGTCAATGAAAGATTTATCTTTATCTTTTCCAACACTGATATACTGTTGTAGTCCATGGCATGCTTTATGCTGACTTACTTTTCTTTGAACATCTAGAATGTTCCGTATAACTCACCAAAAAAGTATAATGGAGAGCATTTTCTCCACGCACCACCCTGCCCCAACACCACCAATGCAGTCTTGAGAAGCCCTGACCAGCATCCGTGTGTGGGTGCGCTCACATCTGTGCATGTGCATATGTGAAGATGGAATGACACTCCGTGCTGTGATACAAACATTTCATAAAGGAGAGAACTGATGGTCAGAGAGGTTAAGTAAATTAAGCATAGTAACAGAGTCACTGATGTGTTTAATGTTCAGTGTTATTCTTGCTGTCCCTAACAGCATTGCCTATTAATGTAGCTTACAATTGCTACTCAGCCTTTCTAATATATGCTTGAAGCATTCATATGTTCTGAAATCTTGGCTCCTCATAGAGAGTGTAAAGTCTTATTTATGTTTTGCAATTATTTTTCCCCTTTAGTTTGGCTAAAATGCCTCACGCAGTGACAGGTACATAATAAGCACTCAGTAAATGCACGCTGATTGAATTTAGCTTTTCCCACATTATATGTTGCATGAAAGTCTCTTAATATGGCTTTCATTATTATAGCTATTGATTCAATTATTCTTCCTTAAATCTCAAACGAAGCAGGCCACCCCAGCTCCCAGGAATTCACATATTAGTGGTGTCTTCATTTGTCTTCCATTTATATCTAACTAAACTAATTATTTTCCTGTTACCTCACACCCCATTGGTGTTACACAAACCGCTGAGACGTTCCTATCTCCTGCAGGGATCACTCATATCTTTTCAGCAGCCTGTTGTAACACAGGTGACAGAACTATTAAGAATGTCAGCCTTCAATGCATGAAGAACTTCTGTAAAGCAAACGGTGTCATCTGAGGTAAAACTTGTGAGAGCAGCAAAGGGGAATGCAGGAGCCAACAGGACTAGCTCCAAGCAAATTTTAATAGGGGAAGAAGAAACAATTTAGCAATTCCTGGGACAAAAAAAGAAACAAAAACAAAAAGAAAACCACTTTCATGATTTCTGCAGTACTTAGAATATACTGGGGATGGCCACTGATGCACTAGAGAACTAAGCAAATGGCTGGATTTTACAAAATGTTGAAGAGATAATGATGATGATGATCATGATCATGATGATGATCATGATGATGGATGGAAGGATAGATGGATGGATGGATGGATGGATGGATGGATGGATGGAAGGATAGGTGGATGGATGGATGGATGGATGGATGGATGGATGGATGGATGGAGAGGCAGACAGATAAGATCCCTGAACTTTTTTCTGTTCCCACAGTTAGAACCCCATGCCAAACCAATATCATTCCTCCTTCCCAGACTATTTCAATACAGCTCTTAACTATTCCTGTTTCCGCTTGGCTTCCATCCAAGTCTTCTTCAGTATAAAAGCCAGAGTAATACTTTTAAAAACCTAAATATAATCATATTTCTTACTTTTTTTGGATCACTTGATGGTTGCCCAATGGCATTTACAATAAAATCTAAAATCTGACCTTTGATGAATATTTCTTCCTATCAGCTCTTTTAACACTGTCTCAGTACTCTGTTCTAACCACACCTTCTTTTACTTCTTCATAACCCCAATGTCTTGCCACAGCCCAGAGACTCTTCCCTAGAATGTTTCAACTTAAATATCAATTCTTTGATCACCCAAATTAAATTACTATACTCTGCATGACTCTCATAACATGCTGAGTGTTTGTCACAGTGCTTACTACAATTTATAATTATACATTTATTTGTATAACTGTCAGAGAATTTAAGCCCATGGGTTGGAGAAACTTGCTTGTCTTGTTTCTTACTGTGTCCCTAGCAGCTAGAACCATGCCTGGCAAAGAAGAGCACTTGATATGTATTTGTTGAGTGAATGAAAGCCTCAGGCACCTGCTTGATACAGCAAGAGAGCAATTCCAAAAGATATGAGGAAGACAATCACAGGAACGGTAGGCCAGCTCTGATTCCTCACCTTTGATGACATATCTAATCAAAACTCTCACAGGGGTAACAGAGGGCTGTCAAAGTACTGTCAGTGACTTTGAGCTCAGCACAGTGAGGGTTGCTGAGGGGGATGCAAAGAAGCACAAGGCTTCTGTGCAGTTGTGGGCACCTGCAGGCTCTTCAAACATGTTTGCCGAGTCAGCCTTAGAGAAGAAGCTTACAGTCTGTGTCAGCCACCACCGTACAGTGGCAGGACCATGTGCTCTGAATAATAAGGCATTTTTTTTTTTACTTTAGACTGAAATACTTATAATCCTTTAACTAGCCCATCCCCACAATTCCTTATTGAAATATGTATTGAAATTAATATGTGAAAACTCATGTATATATGTAAACACACACACATATCTGTCTGTCTGTCTATCTATCTATCTATCTATCTAATCTCAAAGGTACAATTCAGTTCCTTGCTTGTTAGTCCTTCATCTGTGTTTTTTGTTTTATTCCTCAGAATGAAACTTCAGATACAACCCACTGGAAACCTTGAGGGAATGTCAAATGACCATGAGGCTACAGGCATATTGGGCATCAGAAAACTCAGGGCTGTGGCTCTCGACTTTGGCTGTACTTGTTTGATACACAGTCCCTTGTAACCACAGAGAATGTTTCAGGTTTCATGTTCATAGTACACTGTACTTCATGTTCTTATTCTTTCTTGCGTAGAGAAAAGAACATGGCACGAGAACTCTATAGTAGAATTGTTTTTCCTTATTTGTACCAGTCATCCATTTCATCTACCTTTTAGAGAAGTAAACTTACAAATATAACCTAGACATTAGAGGAGATGGTTAGGCACCACCCTTCGCAAACCCCACTGAAACGAAAACTTGCCGCGCACTATTTCCTTGATGAAATGTACGGTCCCATGGGCACTTGCGACCCAGGGTCAGGCATACTGAAAGAGGTCAGGGCACTAGTCAGAGGTGTGGCCTCTATAGCTGAAACCCAGCTTGAAGTCTTGCAAGCCATCTGACTCTGAGCAATCCACACAGGGTCAGTTTTCTCATCTGTAAAACAGCAGTAATTTGCAAGACCCATCTTACTAGGTCATTGTGAGGATAATGCATGAGGCAATGCATGCAAAATGTGTAACCCACGGCCAGGCCCATGAGCAGATTTCCCACATATCAGCTATTTATCTTCAGAAGTGCAGAGGACAGCACCTGTTTTCCACTGCATGGATTTAGGCAGGAACTGAGCACTTCACAGAACTTCCCTTAAAAGCTCACTCTTGAAAACATTTTAACAGTTCTGAAGGAAAGGGTTAATTTTATTCTTCAGGGGGTAGGGGCATGGGGTAGATACAGGGATAAAGTTACAACAAACCAAAGGGTTTCAAACTGAACTTTAGTAACAGCTACGGATTCCTCTGGGTCCCCTCCCTTCATAGAGCTAACCATGAGGCTTCTCTAACTAAAATGGAGCATTATTTTTGCTACTACATTTGCTAAATCAATCACTGCCAAAGTTCTCAGAGTCCCACTTTCCACCCCAAAAGGCTTTTCCCAAAAAGAACCCTCCCCCTGCAAAAAGGAGGGATTTTTTTTTTGTTTGTTTGTTTTTGTTTTTTTTTAAATCTTTACAAGAAACCTGTGGGTTGCCATGGTCATCTTCATTACAGAAGAGGGAACTGGGGCTGGGAAAAATTAAGTAACTTTTCCAAGTTTGCAAAAGTGGTAAAAAGAGAGCCAAGATTTGAATCTCCGTTTGTCTGTCTTAATGTCTTGTGCTTTTCTCATTCAGACAAGCATCCTTTACTGGAATCTCAATGAACTGCAAGCTGTGACCCACTGGGTTTCTTGGGCACACAGCCCAAAGACTGACAGCTTATTTGTCTTAGCAATGCAAAGCTTTTGTGAACTTGAGCCAAAAATTTTTTCAGTGTGTGATATGCTCCACAAACTAGACTGATTAACAAGTTCTTATACCTGAATTTATGGGTGTAACAAGTATATCTAAGACTCAAGAGCCATTGGACTCCTGATTTCCAAACTCACAAAACTCTTGTCAACAGATAGCATCAAAGAGAGATTCCAAAATTCCACTAGTTTCAGAAATAATGTCTTGTGCCAGAATGCATGGATTCTGGAGTTTCTTTTTCCTTAAGGCTCTAACGGGTCACAAAGGAATTATTTTTGTAATCTGGCTTCTCCCTCTATTCTGTGAGTTCCTTGAAGGTAAAGAGTCGACGTGATTCATATCTCTAACCCCATTTAACCCGAATCCTCATTCTAGGCAACTAAGACATAGGCAGCTAAGAGGAGGAAGCCCAAAAGACAATGAGCTGGCTATAAATCACCAAAGCCCATTTTGAAAAGCGATTTAGGGATAAGCATCCAAAGTCATAAAGATGCTTATATCCTCTGACTGTACAATTCCTCTCAGGGGTATTTATCTTTAGGAAGTTAGCCCAAGGAAGAAAACTCTACAGATCCTGAGTGATTAACTCTGGTAATAGTGGTGTTAGTGAGAAGAGCAGAAACGTCTTAGATAGTCCAGAGTTAAGAAATAAAACATTACCCTGATGATACATTGTATAACCCTTAGAATTATGATCATAGGGAGTATTAGAGCAAAAGAAAGCACAAGCTACAACTTAAGAGAAGAAATAACAGAAATTATAACACCAAATCACAAGCCCATGATGATGACAGTTTTGGAGCATACATCTGGAGAGGGATTGCAAGGCAATGTGGGAAAGGGATTAAACCAGCTTCGTGGCAGCAGCACATGCTAGAACAGTTCAGGCACAGGTAAACCTTGTTGCCTCAATGTCTTTAGAGAAGAGTTTGGATTATGTTCTGAAATGAAAGGCAGGCACTTGGAGCAGAGCCCTGGGTGAGAGAGCACATCTTTGCATGCAAGACATGGAGATTCCCCTTCCTGGAGCCAGACCCACACCGGCTGTAGTGTGCGATTACACTCTCAGACCATCTGCTCAGGGGCTGCGAAGGCAGCCGTGTGTCCTCCTGCCTGGACGCCAGGAGGACACCGATCACTAGTCAATCTGCTTGAAATTGCCTCCGATGATTAGTGTGTAATGACTCAGGTAGGTCATGGCCAGGGACGTTTCTGTTATTAATGCATTAGCAGCTGTAAATGGGCATTGATTCTGCACAGAGTGCAGGTTTATGGACTTAGTGGGGAGAGTCTGGCCCTGTGGAGTGTAAATGGTCATTGCTGGGGGAGGAAGCACCCTGCAAGGGCACTGTACTTCAGGGAAGGGTAAGGAAGGCCAGCCAGCTCTGAGAGGAAAACCCTGACCTAAGAATATGGAAAAGAAGAATTTACATGTAACAGGAACTCTTCCACATTTGAGACAGATCTAATCACATCCTTGGATTCTGAGCCCAACATATATCCCTGTCTATGATTGGTTAGTCCGTGATAACCAATACAGCTTGGGTTGTTTTATTTATTTTGAACTGTATTTTATAATTTTACCATACATTCAGGGTCCCATTCATTTTAACATCCTCACATTCAGCAAAGATGCAACATGATAATTTAACTAAACCTACTTGTAAGTGAATGGATGAATGATTGAATGAATGAATGAATGATAACGTTATCAAGGTAAGAGTGTTGACTTAACTATTAATGTCATGGCACCCTGAGCTGCAATGTTCCACAATACAGTTTTTCAAGATAATTTATCCTTCTTACCTAGAGAGACCATGTCCAATGAGTGATTCAACTCACCAATTCTCATACATGCACAGGCAGCCTAGTAGATTCTCAGTTATGTAATTGTTCTGAATAGTTCTCAGTGCTACCATTGATTTACCTCTGACCGTATGCCCAGCACACAGTTGGGCGTGGCAGTTTCTGAGGCAAGAATCTTCATCTGTGAAAATAAGTGCCTGGATTCTAAAGAAATTAGCCACATGATTTTAAAAAACATATTCCGGGGGAGCCTGGGTGGCTTAGTCGGTTAAGCGTCCGACTTTCGCCTAGGTCATGATCTCGCGGTTCGTGGGTTCGAGCCCCATGTCGGGCTCTGTGCTGACTGCCAGCTCAGAGCCTGGAGCCTGTTTCAGTCTGTGACTCCCTCTCTCTCTGACCCTCCCCTGCTCACGCTGTCTCTCTCTCTCNTTTTCTAGCTATAATGGAATAGAATGACAGAGTTTTAAAAGTTACAGTGATTTCTTTAATAAATATGCTGATACTAGTTAGCTATCACTGCATAACAAATTATTCTAAACCTAGAGGTTTAAAATAATAGATGTTTGGGGCGCCTGGGTGGCTTAGTCGGTTAAGCGTCCGACTTTCACTTAGGTCATGATCTCGCGGTTAGTGGGTTCGAGCCCCGCGTCGGGCTCTGTGCTGACTGCCAGCTCAGAGCCTGGAGCCTGTTTCAGTCTGTGACTCCCTCTCTCTCTGACCCTCCCCTGCTCACGCTGTCTCTCTCTCTCTCTCCTAGAAATAAATAAAACATTTAAAAAAATAATAAAATTAAAAAAATAAAAAACATATTCCGGCTGTCAGCACCAGGACAGAGTTTATCCTTTTTCTATGGAGCTTCTTAACAGAAATCTGTAGCATCCTTCATTTAGAAAAACCAAATTCCTTGTTTCTATAACTTATTAACCAGCGATTCTTGTTTTCCTTTTTTCTTTGCAATTTCCAGCCATTGCTACAGGTTCACCAGCATCTCAGATGAACAACCTCACATTATAATGCAGGGTAGAAACAGCAAGTAGATCTAATCTTTAGCTTAACTGAAGGGATTCAGCAGAAACCCCAAGTCATTGTTTCATTGTTGTCCTTAGGTCATTCTACTGGGAACTGATGAATAATTAGGATGAATACAAAGATTTCACTTCTTAGATGTTCCACTAGAAGAGGCTACAGGCAAATCTGCTTTCATTTCCTTTCACTCTATAATGCAACCCATGGATGTGAATCAAACCGTACCAATATCAGTTTACTAATACAGTAAAGAGAAAGCAAAATATCACTAATATACTAGTCCCAGACCTACTTAATATATTCGCTTTCTTGTCCAGAAGAAAATGTGTTCATTTTTGCCTACAGGTTGCAGGCAGAGAGGAGCCACTGCTGGTAATAACTCATCACTTGCTGTCTTGCCGAGATACTTCCCTTCAATCTTCTCTTCTATGGCCTCATTTCTGTCTTTCTTGTTTATTTACTAAATTCCAAGTTGGAAGGGGTCTCAGTTACACACTATTCTAGTTAAATTCCTTAATGTTATTGTTATTATTTAATGAAGAAATCTAAGTCAGATTGGTCAATGTGTTAAGGATCATGTGGTCACTTCACAAAGTGGCACCTGGGTGGCTCAGGTAAATTCATTCTCTATATATGCACTTGGCACCTATGCCAATAGCGGGGATAGAGAAGTAAGCAAGATAGACACACATCATGCCTTCAGAGATCCTCTAGTACAAGTGGAGGAGGCAGATTATGCACAAGCAATAAATACAATAATTAGAGCACATGAGAAGTGCTATGGAATACTTAAGCTGGGTGAAATGTTGGAGGATAATGAGGCAGATAGAGAGTGGGTACCACTTAAGGTTCTCTTTTTTATTTGTTTAAGTTTATTTATTTATTTATTTATTTATTTATTTATTTATTTAGAGAGAACACAAGTAAGGGAGGGGCAGAAAGAGAGGGAGAGAAAGAATCCCAAGCAGGCTCTGCATGCCATCAGCGCAGAAGCCCGGCATGAGGTTCAATCCCACAAACCATGAGATCATGACCTGAGCCAAAATCAAAAGTCAGATACTTAAATGACTGAGCCACCTAGGCACCCCTTCTCTCTCTTTTTTTTTTTATTTTATATTTTTATTTATTTCTAGGAGAGAGAGAGAGACAGTGTGAGCAGGGGAGGGTCAGAGAGAGGGGGAGATACAGACTCTGAAATAGGCTCCAGGTTCTGAGCTGGAGCCCGACGCGGGGCTCGAACCCACGAACCGCGAGATCATCACCTAAGCGAAAGTCAGACGCTTAACCAACTAAGCCACCCAGGCACCCCTTCTCTCTCTCTTTTTTTTAAAAAAAATATTTTGGAGAGAGAAAGAGAGAGAACAAGTAGGGAAGGGGCAAAGACAGAATTCCAAGACTGCTCGATCAGCACAGAGACCAATGCTTAAACTCATGAACCTGAAACATGAGATCATGACCTGAACCAAAATCAAGAGTCAGACATTTAACCAACTGAGCCACCCAGGTGCCCCTGGGCTTCTCTCCTCTTTATCCATGGCCTGAAATTCTACAATCATACACAATTTCCTTGTAACTTGGATTCTTTTTTTTTTTTTTTTATCTTCCTCTGTTCTAACAATAAGGGAGTGAAAGAAAATGTTTTTTCTTTTTTTTTTTTAACTTATCTTCCTAGACTCTCTTGCTTCACAGTCTCATATGTTCATTAAATCAAAAAGATCCCCTGAGTTCCTATTACCTTTCTAGAAGAAGGAAGCCAGGAGGAGCAGGAAGGATTTTACCCAGCTTACTACACAGCAGCTTAAGACAGACAAGAGCTACACATATGGAATGTGTGAACGTGGATGTCTGGTGGTGGGTGGTCAAGTGTCAGAGCATATGGGAAGGTCAAAAGAGGGTGTCTCGTGGTGCCCCCTACACCATGAGACTCTAAAATGAACTGGCATGAAACCACCCCAGGCCTGGCCATCATTTAAATGAATGCTCTTACATTGCTCCTGTTCTTGCTTTCTCTCACTCCTATATTCAGCCGATGGCTGACCTCTCTCATTTCTAGCCAATATGCTGACTTTTAACCACTTTCTGAAGATAACCATTGCTCTTTCTCTTTCTGTTCTCCATTATGCTGTTCTACTATTTGTCTGCTCCACAGAGTCCAGATTCCAATAATATTATCATGGGGTCACACCTCTACACTGAAAACAGACTTAGTATTTTCTTTACCCTACAAGAGGAATCAAGGAATTAAAGTAGACATATTCATCAGGAGGCTCTTAACTGAGATGTATACCAAAGTGTATAGTAAGAATAAGGAAGGGTTACTCTTACTGGTAAGACCACAGGTAACAAATTTTGGAGTCAGGAAGTAAACACATTCGGAAGTCAAGAGATCAACATGTTTGGTTGAAATACGTTACCTAGGGATTCTCAGAGAGAAGGCAGAATGTTAGAAAGAAACTAGCTAACTGAACAAGTAGCTAAATGATATTCATGTTTTGGGAATAATACTCCTCCAACATGTAGGATGGAGTCCAGGTGACGGTGGCTTTAGGCATTGAAACCACAGCCACTTGAGGAAGTAGCACCAGGAGTGATATGCCAACAGAGGGAATGGAAATGAGGGTTCTAGGAGGTGTAGATCAAAGCCTCACTCCTCTCATAGTGGTGGGTGATGAACAGGACAAAGTCAGTGGTGATTGAAGCTTGGGACTGGGGTACCTGGTGACAGAGTGGTGTCCAGAGGGGAGAGCATAGGGTATGTCTGATCGCAGTGTTAGGTATTTGGAGTCCAAAGTGACAGCAGAAGTAAGTGAAGATATAGACCAATCTGTGTTGCACAGGACACTGAAATTCAGAGATACATTTGGAGTCTGTTGTTCTAGGCCTATCTAGGTCTTGACAAAGCAGAGGCCATAGCTTTGAACAAGAATTAGAATAGGGAGTATAAGGCAAAGGCAGCCATCATGGAGATCCGGGCAGGTCTACTGTCTACAGTCAATTCTGTTTCTCCCACTCACATAACACTCCATCAGAAAGTGAGATATGTCCATCCATCTATTTATCCTTCCATGTGCTTACCCCTAGCTATGTCCAGCAAGTACTGTTGACCTACTATGGACTGTACTTCAGTAGATGTTGTGGCTATAATCAGAAGTCATATGCTGTCTAATAACCAGTGTATGATATGCACCAACTAGTGAGAATGAACACATTCTATGGCATTGGAGGACCATTAATTCTTTCATTCTGGATCATGGGTTCATGTAGGGGCATAATGCATATGGAATCACAGGGAATAAAGTTGCTTAGGGGCCTTGGGACAGCAGCAATTTACCAAACAATGTCCACACTGGTATTTACCAGCTGAGTATCAGCCTGAATGCAAGGATGGAAATTTCAGAACCGGACCCTTGTATTCACAGGATCTCCAGTCTTGAGCTGGCCTGTCCAATGTGATATATTATTACTAGCCACATGATACTGTTTAAATTTAAAATAACTAAAAATAAACAAAATGATGTATTTAGTTCTCTGGTTACATTAGCCACATTTCAAGTGCTCACTTGCCATACATGGGCTAGTGGTTACCATACTGGACAGCACAGATAAAAGAAGATTTCTATCACAACAAAGAGTTCTTGTGGATAGGACTGGACAAAAGAAAAAGACAAATGTTAAATTAATTTTTGGTCAATTAATTGATTAATTATAATTCTGATATAGCGTGCCATTGGAAGTCTAATCTGAAAAGAAATAGAGATCTAAGGAAGGCTTAGACCAATTTAAAAGTTGTAAGAAATTAGGGGCGTGTGGAGGGTGCAGTTGGTTAAGTGTCTGACTCTTGATTTCAGCTCGGGTCATGATCTCATAGTTTGTGGGATTGAGCCCTGCATCGGACTCCATGCTGACAGCATGGAGCTTGCTTGGGACTCTCTTCTCTTTTCTTCTCTCTCACTTCTCTCTCTCTCTTGCCCTTTGCCCCTCCTCTCTCTCTCTCTCTGCAAAATTAAATAAATAAACTTTTAAATAAATAAACAAACAATAAAAAGTTACAGGAAATTACTCTGGAGGCTGAAATTCAACAAATGACTCTACAACCACCAGCCTCCTATAGCTCCCCTTTGTGTATATAGGCCACAAAGGGATGTGGAGAGCTAAAATCCTACATGGATGTCAGATTGTGCAAGCTAACTCTCTATCATATATATCAGCCATTCTGTGCCAAAGGGCACCAATGCAAATGGAACATTCTGGAAAAGATTAAACAATGAAAGATAACCAGACTTTGGAAGTAGTAAATGGACACCGGTTTTCTAAAGCCAGCAGAGACCTCAAAACCCTAATTCTGACCAAGGTAGGGTAGCCACACCAGTGCAGGCACAACGTTAGATGTATTCAGATTGTAAATGCAGAGCTTTTGCTCCCAGTAAAAGCCAATGAGGAGCAGCTTCCTAAGCAGCAATGCTACTGGTGAGGAGAGCCCAAAACCCAGACACATGGTCAGTATAGGGGTCAGGCCATCTGCTTTCCTGATCACCAAGCCACCCTCTGGAACTCGCTCTCTGTTCTAGGGGAAGTGACCTCTTAGCCTTCGATGCTGACTGAGATTCACTGCTCCAAGGGAAGCCAGTACCACAAGTAGAACACCGAAATCTATTAGGTACCCAGGAATTGGGCAGCTGCTCTAAATATCCCCAGTGAAGAGTTTTTTCCATTTCTTCCTCTTTTATTTTTTTAAATTTTCAGATATCTACACACTGGTGTGGAGTAGCAAATTAATATTTTTTTTTCTCTTTAGACTGCAATCGTAGATATGGAAATACCATACCCAAAGACAAATTAACATGAGCTCCTTACAACGCTGTACTAATTATCTCGGGGACCAGAGCCTCCCCTAGGTTAGAAATTTCAGCCCCAATCCAGGGATGGAACATGAATTCTTTTCTGAGAAGCAGTAATTTGTATCATGTTGAGAAGATAGAAAGGTGAGAGGGTCACATATAATCTGAAAACCCATCCTTGAAACCTCCTCCCTCCAGCTCTACCCTGCCTGCTCCAGCACCACAAAGTCATCTATGAGAAGAAAAGTAAGGATACATTGCTTGAAACAGAAGATAAAGAAACATGCATATTTAACTTTATACCAAACAGATTTCATGCCAAACAGCCTCTCCTTTCCACTTATAAAACCTCGCAGTTTTCAGAAAATGTTGTAGTCTGAACTTCAAAGGCATTGAAAGATAGATGTGGCATGTAGGGAATTAGACACGAAATTTCCTTTATTATTGGGAACAAAAGCTGTGGGTCTAATCTCCTGTGTGATACAAGCTTTAGCTGATCAGGGTCACACTGAGTCACTCTGATATTGCAAACAGCAAATACAGCATCTTTTCATTTCTTTCTGCCTCCTCCTCCTTCGACCATTCACATATGCAAATTCCGTAGCAAAAAGGGGAGTCATGCAGTACCACTGAGGGCAAAAGAATTCCCTTTGATCAGCCTCTTCTAGGCCTGGAGTCTCACAACCTCTGATTTCACCTGCCCCTTTATGATATTTGATGTATCAAATTATACACCACCCATCTGAGAAGCAGAACATATGTTTTAAAATTCTCAAACCTTATGAAGGAAGCTAGCTACATCTTGAAAAAAAAGAAAATATTTCCTTTAGTTAGCCTTTTGATACTGTGATATTTGTTGTTAAATGATTACAGATTGTTTTTCACCAGCAGAAGTACCACAGAGGAGAGCTGATGTCTTGTGTACCAACGCCACCACCTCAAAGGCTCATAGTATCATAAAGTATCATAAAAAATAAGGGTTGGGGAAATCAGAGAAAATACTGCTGGCTTCACCAGAAATAAAGTCCTTGGGCACAATGAGAAAGGCAGACAACAGAAAGTGCTTACCTGCTAAAAACAAATGAAATTTCTGAAATGTACCCCCTGCATCTTAAAGTACAGAATTTCTTTTTCTGCAGTAATTTTTATATAGTAGGAATGTATTCTGGTGCAAAATGAATTGTTCTTAAATACTTCAAGAAATATGTGGTCTCACTAACTGATCTGTTTTTGCTGGCATTTCTTTCTACTTTGCAGGGTCCTGCAGCTGGGAAAGAGGGACAAGATATCTCTTCATGAGAAAAGCTTAGGGAACAAATGGACAACAAAAGCACATTTTAATCTAACCCCTAGCCAGCAGTGGGAGGGTTAATTCCCCGAGGCGCATACACATTTCCTGTGTTCCTTGTGGGGGTTCTGCCTGGCACACCCTCCTCTCACCTCTGAATCCAATGCAGGGGTGCAGAAAAGAAAGACACAGGCAGGCAGCACAGTGTTTGTGGGAACTTCAGGCCTGCAGAAGAGAGCTTTTCATTGCGAACACGATCAAAGAAATAGATGTATTTATGTAATGAAGGTTCAAAAGCGGTCACACTTACTGAATGCTGAGCCCGATCAAGGAAGCTGTAAGTCCCACTGGCATGAGTTCTTTGAGCAGTTTCCTAGGAAAGAAGAGAGGGGGAGACTTGAGTTTCGAGGAATGTACTCTCCTATTGTGCCTGCACCTGTTTTGTCATCGTCATTTCTGGCTAACCTCTAAAATAGGCTCTTGATGAAATGGTGTATTTTACAACGATGGTGGTGATGATGGAAAGGATTAAGATCAAGTCTTTCAATATATTTTCTTTTAATTTTTTCACACTCTGATTAGGAAGGTATTACTATTTTCTCTGTTCAGAAGAGGAAACCAAAGTCCAGACAGCTCAGGTAAGTTGCACAAAGTATGCATGAAGGTAGTAGAGCCCTGATTTGAATGTGGCAACTGAATACCAAGTTTAAAACCGGTCTGTTAAGCATGCACCTTCTACAGTGAGCTCTATGCCACAGGATGTGTTCAAAGAAGATGAGATGCCAATCTGTCAGAGATATTATTATGGGTTTTCCTGCCTGGAGTTAGACAAAATGAGATAAACTATCTTTTCAACTCTAGTACTCTAGGATTCTATAATGCTCAATCCTATGATGGCTAACACTCAAAGTGACTGTGATACAAGGTGTCCCATCAATAATCAATCTCATAAATATGGCTATCATCTCCCAATCAGAAGGAACAAGATCCATGTACACTACCAAATACCACCCAAACTACAAATGGCCGTTATAATTTTGTATAACTAGTGAGTTGGGGGAGAGGTCATCTCCAACTGGAAAGATTTACTAATAGATCTGAGAGACTTACAGGGCATCCTGTACCCAAGAGAGTTGATCCTGACTTGTTCTCACTCTGGGAGAAATGGAAATAGCAGAGATGAGATTGGTTTTCAGGGTTATAGAATCCTGATCTAGTGTTCCATTATTTCTCGAGTAGTGACACAGTGTATGCCCAGATTCAATGTAACTCACAAGTTTCAGAGCTTAATTATACACACTATTAACAGATATATGTTTGGAAAATATGTTCTTTTCCTTAATATCTTTTTTTAATTTTTTCAATGTTTATTTATTTTTGAGAGACTGAGAAAAACATAGAGTAAGCAGAGGAAAGGCAGACAGAGAGGGAGACACAGAATCTGAAGCAGGCTCCACGCTCTGAGCTGTGAGCACAGTGACCTATGTGGGACTCAAACTCAGGAACCATGAGATTATGACCTGAGTTGGGGTCAGATACTTAACCAACTGAGCCACTCAGGTGCCCCTCTTAATAGCTTAATATGATGGAGTTTTTATTTTCAATTTGGTGAGCCCACTGGTGTTGATGAATTAGAGCATCTGAGAATACAGAGTGATTCCAAAATACTAAAAAGAGAGATTTGCATTTAGAGAAGCCTGAGAGTATACACAGCCATGAAGTGGTAAGGATGGTGGTGACAGTGGTCATTTATCTGCCCTTTGTTCCTTCCTTCTGTTCATCCATCCATCCCAGTCATCCATGGCTCTGCTACTTACTATTCTGTGACCTTGACGAAGTCACTTAACTTTTCTTGGTCTCAACTTCCTCATCTATAAAATGAGAATAAATATAGTACTTATCTCAAGAGGCTGAGATAAGTATTAGAAGTTAGTATTTATAAGATGCTTATTTTTGCTGAGGCATAGGAGCACAGGTACCCCAATGTTCATAGCAGCACTCTCCACAATAGCTAAAACATGGAAAGAGCCTAAGTGTCCATCAACAGATGAATGGATCAAGAAGATGTGGTTTATCTATACCATGGAATACTATATGGCAATGAGAAACAATGAAATCTGGCCATGTGTAGCAACATGGATGGACCTTGAGGGTGTTATGCTGAGCGAAATAAGTCAGGCAGAGAAGGACAAATACCATATGTTTGCACGTATAGGAGGATTAGGAGGAACTTGACGGAGGACCAAGGGGGAGAAGAAGGGCGGAAATGGTGGGGGAAAGGGAGAGAGGCAAACCATGAGAGACTCTTGAATGCTGACAAAAACTGAGGACTGATGGATGTGGGGGGGAGGGGGGGATGGGCATGGAGGAGGGCACTTTGGGGATGAGCACTGAGTGTTATGTAAAAACTAATTTGACAATAAACTATTTGTAAAAAAAAAAAAAAAATGCTTATTTAGCATTATCCTGGCACAAAGTCAATGCCATTTAAACATTTATTATTATTACCGAAGTATAGCTGAAATACAATATTTTATATTTCATGTATATAACATACTAATTTGACAATTATATACATTATAAAATGCTTGCCACAATAAATTTAATTACTACCTGTCACCATACCAAAGTTATTATAATACTATTGACTATAGTCCCTATGATGTACTTTTCATCCCATGACATTCATTTTATAATGAAGTTTGTATAAAAGTTTATTATTACTTATTAAGCCCCTCTTTATGCCAAGCACTGTCCTCTTGGTGCCTACAGTCCAATACGGAAGATAGATCTTAGTTAGGGATGTTGGGGAAGACTTTGCTAAGGAAGCAGCAATGAAACTGAGATCTTAATGATGAGAAGAATGTAACCATGTGAAGTGACAGAATATGATTTGAAAAAAGGAGGTAGGAAGAGTTAGGAAATGAATATTCAAAATATATAATTATGTTCTATAAATTCATAGTATGCCTCAGCTAGAGAATTATCTGTGTCCTAATAATAATAATAATAGTAATGATAATAATAATAGAAACAAGAGCAGTAGTAATAGTTTTATTGAACCCACAGTACACCCAGGCTTTGTATCAAAAACTACACGTGTTTTCTTATTTATTAAAAATAACAGCAGCTTCTATTGTCAGGTTCCACCTTCTTAACTCTTGGGCAATCTTCTCTAATTACTTCGTCCTTCCCTTCAGTCACTTACATACTCTAGGATCCAGCTAAACTGAACTACTTCAAAGACAGAAGGCTTGTTATACCTTTGGTCACATCTTTCTTCCTCAACTACCTTAATCCTGGCTCAGTTTCAACTCCTTCTTCAATGTCTACCCAAGTGTGAACTTCTCTCTGCAGCTTTCACTGACTTGTCCAGCTGGACTGAATTTCTTCCAGGGGCCCTGTGGTCTTCCATACACCCTTCTATCTGAACAGGAATCATATACTCTGACCCACTGTAGAGCTGGCTTGCTCTGGCTGTGAGCGCCTGGAGGACAAGGACAATGTTTTACTCAATTTGGTAGCCTCATCATCTGGCACAGTGCCCAGCCACTTAGCAGCGGCTCACTACACTGGACATAATCAGCAGTGATTCCTCATTGAACCAAAGTGGTATAGCTCCAAGGATGGGCACTGAAATTCATTCCAGAGAGAACTTCTCCCTAAGCAAAATAGTATTCACTGGTGTTCCCATACTTGGTACCCAGATGATAATGTTAACTTCTCATCCACATTAGCTTTATGCCCACACCTTTAGATCTGCTTTTAATCCAACCTGCAGTCGAAATGAACTTTATAACCACCTCCTCCCCTTACTAGCAAGAATCCATCAAATTCTCCAGGGAGATTGTTTTATAAAAGCAAACAAAGGCTGAGAACCATTGTTACAAGGTGAGAATAGAAACGGTCATTAGCAGCAATGGCACGAGACAGTGAGAAAAATCTAAGATGCTCTCTAGAGTTCCAGAGGAGCTATAGATGTTAAAAACAAAACAAAACAAAAATGAACGAAGATTGTCCTGAGTTTGCAAATACTCTTGCAAACCACCTAAAGAGCAAATTGTGACCAGGGAGAACCTTGGGTCCCAGAGGAATTAGGTGGAATTCTCATCGTACTGAGGCCATGCCGGAGCCAAAGGGCTGCGAGTGAACAAAATGTGAACAAAGTCAGGCAGAACAGAGGTGACTGCTCACTTCCTGCATTAGCTGCCCTCACCTCTGCACTCCATCCAAATGGACGCACAAAATAGCAAACCAATTACTTCCAAAACACTGGAGTTGATGACCCCTGGGGAGGCAGCGTGCAGTTTAACTCTCTCACTCGGTAAATCGGGCTGGTACTGGACTGTTTCCACCCCCACAGACTGCCACAGACTGCTTGAGGATTTCCCCACTTGGATGACCGCAATAGGCTGCAGAGATCACCTTCTGTCTCTAGGCTTGCGCTTCTCATTCCTCCAAAGAGCAGGCACAGCAATCTTTACAGAATGTGATTGTGACTGTACTGCTTGACTGTTTAAGCCCTGCACTGATGGCTTCTCATTCCATTCAGGACAAAGCCTATACCTTGTGACATAGCCTGATATCCTGCATGGTCTGCTTCTGGCCACAGCTCCAGCTTTATTTATTTATTAGTGAGCAGGCACACCCTCCCTCTGGACCCCTAGTGTATCAGACCCAGGGACCTTCTAGTCCTGGATCATACCTTATTCGTCATCTGCCATGAGGTTACTGTACATGCTGCATCTTCAACTTGGGATGCTCTTAACACTCATTAACTCCCATTCATCATTACTTTCTTATGGAAACCCCTACTACCTGGTCTCATGAGCCCTTCTTTCACAGCACTTATCATAGCTGTCACTTAACACTCAGGTACAAATGATTTAACTGGCTGTCTCCACTATATTAGCTCCATGAGGGCAGGGGCTATGTCTCTCTCCATCACCATTTTGACACCAGCACTGACCACATTGTTGTGAATATACTCACCATTTTGATACCAGCTCTGACCACATCGTTGTGAATATGAAAGTATTTAATATATATTTGTCAAAGGAAGAATAGATGGAAGGGAGGAGGGGTGGAAGGAAAGCTTCCTCACTCTGTTGCTAACTTCAGACATGCTTTGGGTGAGTACATAGCTTCTTTGAGTTATTTCCTTCCCCCTACCTCATCTCTGCCTAGAATAGATCCGGAAATCCTGTCTGAAATATATTATCCTGGCTCCATTAGGACTGTGTTCAGTAGTAATGAAACCCTCACCGGATCTCAGTTCAATTTTCTCCCAGGAATTTGGAAGATACTCTTCAGTTTTTGCTACTTTCTAGAACTGAGAACTCAGTAATTGTGGCATCCCCATTCTCTGCCATGTGTTCAGTGAGAAGAAGAGAAGAAGCCAGGCTCTGGAGCAAGAAAAGTGGATTTGAGACAAGAATAGGCAAGACTAGAGAGGCCATGGGAGGGAGGCTTCTGAAGTGGGGGTGGGGGGAGGACTCACTCCTATGACGGGTCATAAATATCTCCATTCTTTGAGCTACTTTGAGTGGGCTTCTGTTAATGTCAATAAAAGAGGCACATGTAAGACACTGGTCTCAAAGGGTGGCATCTCAACTAGCTAGGAGGATTCTCTACCAGTGCTTCATTCAGATTAGGAAGCTGTTTCTTAATCACTGATTGTGAGTGGGTGCACACTTTCCAAACCTACTCAGGTGTCTTAAGTTTAATGGTCCTAAAAAAGGGTCCATAGTCACATCAAACACAGTAATGCAGCCAGTACCATATGGACTTATTATGTGCAATTTGGCAATGATGGGGTGTGGAGAAGCTAGTATTGATCATATCGGGGATGGGATGAGAGTGAGCCAAGGTGGGGAGTACACGGAAGCTTCCTTAGGTTGGAGACAGAGACCCTCTCCAAGGGAATCCAGTGACTCTCAGGCATGTAAGATGAGGCTGCTGACCAATGGCCACTACTGCAGGTGGATGACTGGACCAGCCACATTTGAGCATGCAAACAATTCAGTATGTCCCTGGATTCACTATAGGATCTAGGCACCGAGAGCCCTAGACTAAGAACTGATATGTAATTTTACTGTCCATGTGTGGTTTATTTCCTAGGGAGAGCCATGGGTTAAAGACCATCTCCCACTGTAATCACACATAAGCATTCTATGCAGCAAGGGCAGCAAGGAATACTTTGAGAGTCGATTCTCTCACATCATCTTTTGCATCCTACCCCATCCCTTCAGATGCCTGGTCTCTGCTTGCAGTATTCCCAAAATATTCTCTTTCCCCCCCTTATATTTACTAAATGTAAGTGACTGAGCTGAACAAGAACAAAATCCAAGAAACAGTAGTTCTCAACTAAAACTGAATGTCCCATGCCCTCTACTATCACTAGCTGGTCCAGTGGTTGGGATTCTGCTCCTTCTTTGTCTTCCAGGTAAACATGTACCTATTCTTCATGTCACTGGGGAACCCTGGCCAGCCACAATACAGAGCTCCCTCTTCCCCAGTCTTAGAATTCCATTAGTGATTCTGAGCACTCATCACTCATAGACAACAGTCTCTATGTCTGTTCTCTCCAATGTATTTACAGTCCTCAGCACTTTAAAGTCCTAGGCTGTGATTTATTTTATTTATGAGTGATAGTACTATATAGATTTTGGACACAGAATTGGGTTCAAATTAATTCTTCCATTCATTAAGCCATGTGACTCTAAGCAAGCTACCTGACATCTCAGAGCCTCAGTTTTCTTCTCTATCAATTGGGTATAATAATGCCCTACTCAGAGAGTTGGTGTGAGGATTACACAATGTAATTACCTGGCATTGTTATTCAGTAAATGCCCAAGAATGATGCCTACTTGGTCAACAACAGTCCTTCTAATAAAAAAAAAGTCTTAGTATGTTTTGCAAAATTTTGCCAGAGGATAAGATTATCCAGATGACTGCAACAGCAGAGGCAAGGCATACCAGTGGCTAACACAGCACCTGGCACACAGTAGGTGCTCAATAAGATTTCTAAAAATAAAGAACTAATGAAGCTTTTCCCTTAATGATGAAGTATAACTATAGCTGCTACTCCAAGGCTTATATTTGACTTGTTATACTAAGTGCAATAAACATCAATTAGCCTGCCTGCTGCATTTAATTTGGCTATACTCACCTGTCTAGCAAGGACGCAGGTACAGGATCTGTGACTTCCCAGTGGGAAGCTTCTTCCCAGTCTCTCTCCCTAGGGAAGCAAACTTCTACTTAAAGCTCCAGGGACCTTCGAAAGACTAACGATATTACACCCCACATGCCACCCCCCGCTTTGAGGCTTATTGTTGGTGTGTTTAATTTCCTGTCTTGCCCTTACAGGAGATTTCTAATGTTTGGGCTGTAGGGTATGTTCTGATTAAAAATAATCCTCCCAATTACGGGTTGGCATGAGCCTCCCGTCACACGCACTCTGCCACCAGCCTCTGCTTCCCTGTCAGCAATAATTGTGTCTGCAGTGCCTAACTGTAAATGAAAACCCAAGGGGCAAGTTTGGGTCCCTGGTTCCCAGGCCACACTGGATCTTTTAATTTGCACTGTCTGTCAAAAAGATGCTGCTATGTGTACTCCAAAGAAATCCTGAGACTCTCAGATTCAAGGCTAGAAAGAGCAAAGGTACCACAGCCTTCTTAGAGAAATTGTATTTGAACCCACAGAGATAACAGGGTATGTGTAAGGCAATGAGGTTCTTTTTATTCTGTTCCAAACTTTAGCTACACCTAGTACAAAAGGAAGCTGAACTCTAGGGAAATTTCAAGATGTATATATATATATACACACACATATATATATATGTACATGTATATATATATGTATATACATATATTTTTTTTTTTTTACCAAGTACATGAGATGAGACAGGACATCAAAATCAAAGTATGCAGGGGCGCCTGAGTGGCTTAGTCGGTTAAGCGTCCGACTTTCGCTTAGGTCATGATCTCGCGGTTGGTGGGTTCGAGCCCCGCGTCGGGCTCTGTGCTGACTGCCACCTCACAGCCTGGAGCCTGCTTCAGTCTGTGACTCCCTCTCTCTCTGGCCCTCCCCTGCTCACGCTGTCTCTCTCTCTCGCTCTCCTAGAAATAAATAAAAAATTAAAAAAAAAATCAAAGTATGCAATAACAACTCTGTGAAAGAAAATATACCTGAGACCTTATTATTTTAATTTAAATATAATTAAAACTTTTTGGTGTAGAGTGAGAGGAAAGAGGGATGTTCTTTCATGTGGGAAATGCCATCAATTTCTTCTTATACAAGCAGAGAGATCACCCTATAGCCAGGCCTATGCTGGGCACTTGAAATATGGTATTGAGGCAAGCAGTGTCACTTGGAGACAGTATTGAGCGAAGTTCTGTGTTAGAAGAAATGAAGGGGAGGATAGTTTTGGTGCTCCTCTATACTCCACCTCACTGTTTGTAAGAATGGTACCTGCCCCGGAATGCACCTGGTTTTGCTCATAGTCACCTTGCTTCCCACTGGACAGGTGATAGGAAGCAGGGAGTTCTGACCCTCCGATGAACATTAGGGGCACTATCTTAGGAAATTACAATGTGGGCATGAGAACAATGTTACCACTATGTCAGCTTGTAAGCATGGCATCAGCACAGTGAGGAAGACTGGGAACCAAGGGCATCTTCTGAGAGTAGCTGTGGCAGACAAGGAGAAAGCATAGCAGAGCAAGTTCATCTGTGGAATGCAGGGTAAATGGAGTCAATGCTGAGAGAAGCAGACGAGCCCACACTGTGGAAGGGACAGAGTGTGCCTAGCTTGTCACCTAGGCCTCAGAAGCATTCATATTTCTTATTCCACCACTCCTGATGCCCTGCTGAACATTCTACACTGAGGATGAACATGAAATACTGTGTGTCTTTCTAAGAAAGTGTGCCTTCAGCTAGCCTAGCTTAAATGAATTTCTACCCCTTCCAACACATGTTTTGGTGACCTGAGTTATCCAGGTAAGACCTACAGAGGACCATGCGTAGGTTCAAGCCCAGGCAACTGTACTGATAAAGCTTGCCATAGGTAAAATCCAACACACGGCATGTTTCTGTTCATAAAGTTTTATCAGGACACGGCCACACTCGTTCAACTATGTATTACCTATGGGCATGTCCATGCTAAAACAACAAAGCTGAGTAGTTGTCATAGACCTTATGACTTAAAGACCCTAAAATATTTACTACTTTGTCCTTTGTAGAAAAAGATTACCACCCCTGGATGTATAAGGCTTATACAGATTCCCATAGAGATTCACCAAGATCTAAATAAATAAATGTATACATAATAAAAATCATAACTGTTATGATCACTATTCAATACTAAGCATCTACCATGTACTGGGCATTTAACTTGCAAAATCTCCTGTGGGCATGACATCCATTATTTCCGTTCTGATGATGATGAACTAGGCATTAAAAAATCTGAAAGAATTTTTACCAGGTGTTACCATGAAAAATCAGTAAAGCCAGTGTCCAAATCTGGTTCTATAGGACTCTAAACATCATACTTGCAGCCCATATGTGATACACCTATAATTTTTTTTAGAGATGCTATCAAGTCTGACTTCTTTGGTGGGGCCCCGCATCTCATTTCTAGCAGGAGAGAAAGTGTGACCACCATCTTCACAAAGCAGCTTCCCTGAAATAGTTTCCTTTACCAATCCTACTGTGAGCCCAGAGATTTTCACATTTCCACCATTTAAAGGGGTGGCCTGTGAGATTTCCTTAGAGGTACCAGGGGTCAGAGGAAAGTAAATCAGGAAGAGAAAAGATTTTTAATTCCTGCAGACAGATTCTTAGGTTGAATGATAAAAGACCAGCAGAAATGGATTGGAACAGTTAGCTGATTACTGGTATTGCACAAAACTGTTTGGAAGACAGAAATGTTCCTTCCCATCGTGGTAGAAATGGCCAGTGAGTTCTTTCCACCAAGAAGAATGAGGCTTTTTCAGCAAATGTTCATGAGTTCTCATGAACTGTGTTTACTCAAATTCATCAGTGTCTAGAGCTGGCCTGCTACAAACTTGGTATTAAGGAGACCAAGGGATCTTATCCATGTAGAAACCACAAATCTCCTCACATAAAAAACTCAGGATGGAAAGAGAATACCAACCTCTGCAGAAATTCGACACAGGAAACTCTGCTGCTTCAAGGAAAGTGATAACAGAGAGGGCTCAGTGTCACCTGCAACATGCCAGGCTCCAGGAGAAAGTAGACACTCCCTCCCCACACACCCACCATGTGGTTTCTACCCCATGTGCTTTCAACTCTCATCTCAAATATCGCTTCCTTAGCACAGCCTCCCAGATCCCTCTCTGCAGCAAATCTAGGACAGGCTCCTTCTCCTTGCATTTATCTCAGTTATAACTGCACTGCAGAACACCACCATTTGATTAGTATCTGCCTCTCCTGCTGAACTCCATGACTGCATACTCAGGAGGACTCTGACACCCAGGGTTTTGTTCTGCTCCAAATGCTCTGTACCCAACACAGCACCTGGAACAAAACTGGGGCTCATTAAATATTTGCTGAATAGATGAGTGAATAGCTAGTTCCAGAACAAAACCACATTTCCCCCTGGGATCCCAAGGGTCTCAATCCGAGACCCAAGGGTACAACGCTAACCACTCTGTCCTGAAAGCTCTTTCTTTAGGCCCAACTTCCCTATCTACCCAGGGGTCCCGCTTCTTGCAAGTCAATTGGAAGACAGATCATAACATTTTAAGAGACCACTGTAGGCATAAAGGGAAAGCTTTGACCTTGGGAGTCATCCCCACTGGGGTATAAACCCAAGTTTCAGTGCTTCCTGGCTGGGTGACCTTGAGTAAATTACTTTATATGCCTGGGTCTCAATTCTCTCATGTATGGGGATCAGGAAGAAAATTACTCTTTGTAGATTCTTACAACGATTAAATGAGATTACTTAGGAAGAGGGCTTGGAGTATGGCTACAGTGGGTGTTCTCGAGCTGCACCTACTTTAATCATATTGAAGTCCTCCTGCCAAGGTGAGGTCTTGAGAAACAAGGAAAGGTGACAGAGAAGAATGCGATATTAAAGGAACTCAGGAAGTATCTAGTGGAGACAGACAGGGACATATATATGTTAGGGTATCTAAAGACAATAAAACTATCAAGAGAATAATAATCATAATGATAAC
This sequence comes from Hyaena hyaena, assembly GCF_003009895.1. Classification (NCBI taxonomy): domain Eukaryota; kingdom Metazoa; phylum Chordata; class Mammalia; order Carnivora; family Hyaenidae; genus Hyaena; species Hyaena hyaena. The sequence continues at coordinate 530,712 of NW_024080787.1, forward strand.
AATACCCCCCTGGCCACTCTGTAGCACATACTGTGATAAACAATCTGCATGGAACATCCCACTGAATTATCCTTGTATCCCATGCTGCGGCCATTATAAGCTTTAATTTTCAGATGAAGCATAATATTCAGAGAGGCAAGTCCCACAGAGAAACAACAACCTGAACCCTGATCTGAGTGGTGATTACCTAATATTTGCTGTTAAAGAGAATGCTCCTATTCTAACTAAACATGTTGTTCTTGTGGCAGCTCAGAGAAGCTTGGTTCCCAAGAAGAGCCTTGATGACTTAACAGAGGCACTGATGTGCTTTTACAAGAGAGGAGCTTAGCTGTGCTGTGATGCCATCATGGCTCTTAAAACACAGGGGAAGTTACTGCATAGGAGATCATCTCTGCCCAGCCAATTCCCTTTGGTTATTATCCATCATCTCACTAGTTCTGCTACATTTTGTCACTGAAAGAGAAACTGTACAGGGACGAGCAACAGGCTTACAAAGGGAGGCCTCTCATACATCGTGATTGGAAGGAACAGTCTCTTCCCTGCACTGCAAGCATCCCTTGCCAGCCTTCAGACTCCCTTTGTCCGGTGTATGGTGCCCGGGGGAAGATCCTCCCCATGACTCTCAATGTCCTTCTTCCACGACACCTGGAAGGCTGGGGGCTAAACTAACCAGTTCCACTGGAGTGAAGTGGAGAATGGAGACAGTAATCGGAGAGTGTGTGAGAGGTTGAAATACAGACAGATTTATGAGAGCTAGGATACAAAGCACATCATTGGGAATGCATGGTGCTTTTGTTCATTAATCATCTTTTACTTTGAATCTATTTTTCAATGAAAAGTAGCTTTCATTTCTATTACCAAGATTAATGTGTCAACAATACACAACAACATAAATGAGACTGTAGTGGAGAAGGGACAAAAAGAGACAAAAAAACAAAAAACATAAACAAAAGGGAAAGACAAAACCCTCAGTACACAGGGTGATATATTTGCTCAGATTACTGCTTTATTTACACCACTGAGAACACTTTATTTTTGAGCTTCATAACTCATTGCTCCATAAAGAAAAGGAAACTAGCTAGCAGTGCCTGCTTCAACATGAAGAAAGAAAATATACCATGAAGAAAACCCATCCTCTACCCTGTAGGTCTCTCTCTCTTTTTTTTTTTTAATTCTATTTAATATGTGTTGGACTCCAGAGCACCTTATTACCTTATTTAATTTAGGCCAGGAAAGATGTCTCAGAATAAAAATGGCACTAAAATGATAGGAACTAAGCTATGAAATGTGGACATCATATTTTCTTCAGAGAGATAATCAGCTTATCAGAATTCATTTCAACCTAAGAAAGGTCTCACAACTACAGTGAAAATTCAAGCTGGTCTCATCATCTCAAGAATGTAATCTCAAGAAACGGTAAAACTATCGAGGCAAGCTTGGTATGGTTATCTTTATGTATAAGAACCGTCAGCATCAGATCCTGACAGAATCACTGTGGCAGGGTCTGCTCTCAAGGATGGGAGAGACCTCTCTATAAAATAAAAAAAGTACCTTTGCTGATAATACTTCCATTTTTTTTTATGAGTCACAAAGGGTATTTTTCAAAGATGCATTGCTACATTCTTTACATCTAAAAATTCTCCCTAAATTGGTATTCTGCAAAAATATAAAGCCTTGAAAAAGTTTCTTAAATTAGTCACTAGCAGAAGTGTGGGTTTAAGTACCATTCTTGCTGTTAACTAGCTGTTAGGTCTTGATTAAGTTACTTAACTGGCTGAGTCTCAGTTTCCTCATTTTCATAATAAAGGTGTTGGACCTTCTTGGTGTTTTTTTCTTTTTTAAAACTGCTCTTTTTTTTTTT
>NW_024080787.1:535356-597680 GCF_003009895.1 Hyaena hyaena
ACTTATGGGGATGAGCACTGAGTGTTATGTGGAAACTAATTTGACAATAAACTATTTGTAAAAAAAAAATGTTATAGGAAAAAAAGAAATAAAACATTAAATAAATAAATAAATAAATAAAACTGCTCTTTTTTTTTTCATTTCTCCTGGTAATCTGGTTCATGTGTATTCTTTTTTTATTTTTTTAACACTTATTTATTTTTGAGAGACAGAGAGAGTCTGGGTAGGAGAGGGGCAGAGAGAAACAGAGACACAGAATCTGAAGCAGGCTCCAGGGTCTGAGCTGTCAGCATAGAAACCGATGCGGGGCTCGACCTCATGAACCGCAAGATCAGAACCCGAGCCGAAGTCAGCCGCTTCACCAACTGAGCCACCCAGGCGCCCCATGGTTCATGTGTGTTCTTACAGTTAGGAAACACACCCCCAAAGTGTATGTAAAGTTACACAAAGTTACAGCAGACACCCCCAAAGTTTGTGTAAGTTTCAAGAGGAGTCGACACGGGGCGCCTGGGTGGCTTAGTCGGTTAAGCGTCCGACTTTCGCTTGGGTCATGATCTTGCGGTTCGTGGGTTCGAGCCCCGCGTCAGGCTCTGTGCTAACTGCCAGCTCAGAGCCTGGAGCCTGTTTCAGTCTGTGACTCCCTCTCTCTCTGACCCTCCCCTGCTCACGCTGTCTCTCTCTCTCCTAAAAATAAATAAAAAACATTAAAAAAAAAAAAAAGAAATCAAGAGGAGTCGACATTGTCATATGCTGTGTGCCTCTTGGTATAAAACTCCCACCCCATAAAATCCCCCCAAAATAAACAAAAGTAGAGAAAAACAGGTAATAACTAATTTTAAAAGATATGCAACAGATTTTTAAAAACAAAAGAAAATTCCCCATAGCCAATCCTTTATGTTTAGCAAAGAACCACCAAGCCATCTGGTACAATGTTTTGAAAAACAAAGAAAATAAAATGAAGGAAAGAGAGCTAGGCAGAAAGGTAGATCAATACACCACTCAACATCTCCATGTGAGAGAAGGAAAAGTCCTAAAACTAGACCAAAGTCATGAAGAGTTTGGTAAATATTCCAAGGGCCACAATGGTAACAATCAAAAGTTATGTGTGTAATGTGAGACTTCATCCCCACTCGTTTTGGGTGATATTTTCTTTACAGCATAATTTCCAGTAAGTAATAAAAATTGTAGACTCAGCTACAAGAAACATAGGAAGTTTCTGGACAAAAATATTTGCTTTTGTGGTTTTGTCATGAGAGACAATAAGGTAAAATGGTAAGAACTCAGGACCCACAGTAAACAAAACTTGAATTTTGAGTTTTCAATAATTATTAAGTGATACAGATCTTAGTAAAGTAAATACCTTTATTAATATGATACTTGTCTATTAATAATAGATTGGGACATTCATGGATCTCTCTGGACCTCAGGATCTTCTTTTGGCAAATGGCTAGTAGTATTCTAACCATAGGATTGCTCTGAGAATTAATTGAAATTCATGTAAATTCCTTCATAAAATCCTTGCACATACCTCTGTGACAGTTTTTAGCAACTTCTATTACGTGAAGCTTCATGTTTCAGCCTCACATGGAGTAGACCCTGGCATACTAAGTTCCAGCCCCTCTTCTAAACTTTCTCTGTTAAATTTTTTCATCAAAGAATCTTCACAGAAACACTTATAAGTTATTTTTCCTCATTTCTCAGGAAACTAGATCTCATAATGCTCCAACTTACCCCAAAATGCTTCAGCCATTCACAAGAATTAGACAAGTATCATATTAATAAAGGTAGTTATTTTACTAAGATCTGCATGACTTAATAAGAAAATACTCCCTAATCCTAAAGCAAATTCCTAGCTAGGAACTTGAAAAAAAAAAAAAAGTAATTCACTTAATTTCCGCCCATGGTCCACATACTTTGATACCACGTGACACCCATCAAAAATACGGAATTCATGCGTATGAAACTCTAAGTTATTCTACAGAGATTTAGGGTCTTCGTGTGCATAATTTCTTTCATATTTGAAATATGTAGGCATCTTAAATAAGTCTACAACTTAAAGGAGCAAAAGGAAGAAAACTTTATATTCCAATGTTTCTGTGTTCTTATTCTAGTCTTCAAGGAATTTCTACAATGGCAATTCAAAAGAAGTAAGTATTGTTAAAAAGGAACATAATGTAAGTATTTTGTTCATTTTAATGTGTGCATCTACTCATTAATCCTTTTAGCATTTTCTGAGCTCCCACTTAGTGAAAACGATCAAAACATGGTGGTCAGGCACAGTTCTGGACTCAGAGATGAATGGGATGCCCTGTTTTTCAAACTAGCTCATATCCATAAGAGCTGATAGGAAGCAACGTAAAACAAGGTTCCAAGCAGAGAAACTAAGTAGTGTTGCAATAGGACTTGGCGGGGGGTGGGGGGGTGTAGGAGATTTACATGGTCAAGTGATAACAAAGATGATTCATGAAGAATTACTAGGATTTGTTTGTTCAACAGCCAGAGAAGGGGAACATGAAGAATTGGACAAAATGCTCCTTAAAGAATGTGGCTGAAACGGGTAGAAACATGAAACTTCATGGCATACTGGGGAATAGTGAGCAGCTGTCGTGAGCCACAGTGAGGTAAGATTATTGAGGAGAGTGACGCTGGAAACATGAAGCCAAATGTAGGTCGCTCCATGGGCCAGACCTAGCAATTGCACTAATGTAAGGAACACTTACTCTGTGCTTAATGCTAGGCACTGCGCTCCTTGCTTTACAGAGGCTAAGGGTTGAGCTTCCCTAATAATTCTGTCAGGTAGGCATTCTTGATACCAGTCTTAGAGTTGAAGAAACAGTTCAGGGACACAGGTAGTGGAAAGATAACTGAGTAATAAGGTGTGAAGTCATGTCCTTAACCAATACCCATCAGATCCCAAAAGCTCTGCCCTAAACCACTGTCAATGATTAAGTTTAGGCTTTGGCTAGTAGTCATGAAGGATCCATGAAGGATGTCTGAGGAAATGGATGATACATTCTGACCTGTGTTTTATGAGAATAACAGGCCACAGGGTAGAAAATAGACTAGGAGAGAGACAGAGAGACAGAGACTCAGGAAGCTATTATAAAATGCAATTTCTGAAGCCTCTGAATTTCTCTGATTATTTATTTGCACTGCCCCATTTGCTGACCTTGTGACTTTGGGCAAGGTTCTCAACTTCTCTGAGCCTCAGTTTTTACATCTATACTATGGGAATCAGAGTAATGCCACTCAAAAGGTTGTTTTTTTCTTTTAATGTTATTTCAATTTTGAGAGAGAGAGGAGAGTGGGGAGGGGGACAAAGGATCCGAAGCAGGCTCTGTGCTGACAGCCAAAAGCCCAATGGAGGGCTCAAACTCAAGAATCATGAGATCATGACCTGAGCCAAAGTGGAGCACTTAACTGACTTAGCCATTCAGGCACCCCCCCCCCCCAAAAAAGGGTTGTTCTGAGGAATAAATGAATTAATACATTTTGAGTCTTTAGATCTACTTGGCTAATTGTAGAAACTTAACAATGACATTAGCTGTCATCTCTTAAAGAAGATCAGCTGACAAGGGGGCACAAAAGGAAATGGGTCTACCCATTCAGATGAGCCCCTGGGGATGTCAAACGCTTTAGGCACCTGCCTCTCCTTCTTCTTTGTAAAATTAGTATTCAGTCTGACCTTCCCTTCTAAAGTTACCAACACTTATACCATTGCTAAGGAGGTAGGTTGCACCTTCCAAAGCAAACTGTGGGTTGTAATGGCAGACACTCCTTACCTGGGCACAAAGATGAGGAGGTACCATAGACAATGACCAAGACAACACAGGGAATAGGTTGAGGTCCCTATAGAGTCTAAAATCTGCTCTAAGCAATGCCATAGTGTGCCCTCCCAGTTCAACCCTTTGGGCTTTTAAGCTTCAAATTACTGTGTGGGAGAGGCCAGGTCATCCATGAACCAAGGCAGATTATAATTCTAAATTTTCCATTAACACCCAAAGGGAGAGGCAATACATTTAAATATTGGGTTACATTTGCATCCAACAAATATGTGAATTTGCCATGATTTGTTTCATTTCAATGGCTAACCTTTGGGAAACACTCTCTTGAGATGGCTTGTCATTCTTGAACCTTGCTTGGTATATTGACAAGAAGGGTATTTTTACTTTTTAATTAGCACTGTTGCCAACCCAGAAGGAAGGTCTTGGTGAATCATATGCATGTACAATGCTAACTGAACCCATCAGGATCTGCTTAGCTAAAGGCGAAGTTCAGACACTTTGCAGCTGCATTCAACTTGATCTGAAAGGAATCATCAAGCCCCACCAGCTGTTACACTCTGATGATTTTGAAAACCTAAAAACAAACCCAAAATTTGTCAAATAAATTGACAATTGTTTTCTACATCTTAGGAATACATTGTTTACCTGTGGTGCCTAATAATAGGAGGCACCTGCAGAGCTCTGAGTGGTTCTCTGAGGCATGAGATCCCCGTAGTGTGATGGAAAATAATGGGCAAAGGATATACGGAAAGTACCATGCAGGAGAATTGGGCTAGTTAACACTATTATCATTCTCATTTTACAGATGAGGAAACCAAGTTTCAGAAAAGCTTTGTAAAGTGCCCAAGAACACCAGTAAGTAGGGAGGCTGGAATTTAAGCCACCATTTGACAGCAGAGCCATGGGTGCATACTCTCTATGTGGTCACTCATTTATGGCCTCCCTCCAGACAGTAAGTTTATGATAGCACTCCAACCATGAACATATGTGTCATGTCGTGTGGTAAATGTTCTTAAAATATCCCCACTACCACCCAACAATAATCATTACAGCCACCGATGAGTCAGGAACTGCTTTAATATCCATTTTCAAGATGAGCTAAGTGAGGCAGTGAGGAAAAAGGTCCCCCAGCATTTTACTGGAAAAGCCAGGATTTTCTGCTTCCAGAGCTAAAAGTCTACCCTCTTTCTTAGTTGAATATCTAGCACTGAACTTGGTATCAAGGCAACAACCAGTGTTTGATGAATGGATGAGTGTAAGAATGGCCAGTTCCATGAATGAGATCTCTGTGAGTTCAGGTACCTTCACAATCACACCTATAACACCTGGCAAGGTGCCTGACACATAGTGGGTGTTCAGTAAGTGTCTGTGTCAAGAATGACTGCAGCTATGGCTAAATGCAAGCAGACCCTGGGCTCTAGTTCCTCTGCAGGAGGAAAGATGTTGTTTGATGATTATCTCCTAAGCCTTTTCTTCCATTCCTGCCCTCCATGATAACCGTATAGAAATGTACAAATAAAATGGCTATGTTGCATCTGGTGTCCTGCTGGATTAGCTTGTGGCCCAGGGGACATTATCGGTGCCAAGGATCATAATCCTTCACTCCCTATCTCTTTGCAAACAGAACTGACAAAAAGCTCCCCGGGCTCTCTGAAGGAACCTTTGCATTTGTGAAAGAGCCAGCTCTACACGTTTTCCTCATGAGCGAGTGTCCTGACCCCTACTCATTCCAGGGAAGAGGCCAGCTCCAGGTAACCATACCTTCAGCATCATGCGCTGTATCAGTAGCTACACCCCAGTAATTTGACAAGGTGAAATGAGTCCGCTTATCAATAAAGAGAGTGCCCAGCAGCTTTTAGAGATGCGGAAGAGGCCTGCTGGTTGCTGCAAATCTCTCACCAGCGCATTGGAGTTTGACACTTAATATTCAAACCCAACTACAGGCTATGTACTCAGAGGATAAAACTCGGTAATAGCACACGGATCCACAGGCTGACAGGCTGAGCATACAAACCTCCAATGTAAAGACTCACTTAAGAGCTTTCTGCCACAAATGGAGCTAGAATAGAGAGAGGAAAAAAAGAGAAGCAGACAGAAAAAAGCATGGTCATGGTGAAAACAAGAATCAGTATGAAAATCTCTTCAAGTGTAATCTAGCAACTGGACGATGGTGACTGATGTCAGAGCGGTCAGGTAAGAAACAAAATCTAACTAAACAAACATGTATCTTCTCATCAGTTTACCTCCTGAAATGGTATGGAATAACTTAAAAAGAAAAACAGGACAAGAGCTCATCCTTCTATTTAAATTCATGTGTGTTGACGCTTGTTATTTTCCCCACTGGGGACTCAAAATAAGAGACACATTTCTGGAATTACACCTTATAACAGAGAGATAGCCAAAAGGAAAATCTAGTATTTATGTGCCAATTGCCAAAACACAAATTTCCAAACATGAATTAACCTAAGAATTCCCCAATCCGTCTAACTAACTTTATAGCTGCTAAAGAATCTTATACAAGGCTTAGCATAAAGTAGGAACTCAATAACTGCTGACCAGTCAGTCTTGGTCTGTAAGCAGGCATAGTCACATTTACCTGTTACTGTAGTTTGTTTAAGATTTTATTTTTAAGTAATCTCTACACCCAACATGGGGCTCAAACTAACAACCCTGATATTGAGAGCCACATGCTCCAATGACTGAGCCAGGTAGGCACCCCAAGTATCACCTGTTGTATAGAAATTCTGAGCTACGCTTGCTTGGTCTAAGGCAGAGACCACAAACTGGAGGTCAGAGGGGTCACGTGTTTGAGCCACTGACCATTTTAAAAATTTTATGAAAAAGCTTTAAGCTTTTACCAGCACTTTTTAAATAAACTTTAAGCTGGCACTTAAAAAAATCAACACTAAATACTATAATTTTGACTCTTCTTGATAAATGATAATATCCAGGCATACTGAACCATATGTCTGCATTGCAAAAATCCAATGAGCTGAGTAGGTGATGGTTCCATTAGAAAGACTGTGTGTTTTTTCTCCCCAGCCATCGCCCATCTCTACTGCCTCTAGCCACTTCACTGATAAAGGTTCCCTGTTTGGCCCACACAGGCAATGGAGTTTGTAATCTCTGGCTTAACTATTTAGAGTACAAAATCGACATTCTATCTTCATTTTGTTCACCAAAATGCTTTCCCTTTACACTTACGGTAAAAATTCATGCAATTCTTCCTGTTTTCCCCCCCAAAGAATCCTGAAATGCTATAAACCCATATAGGCATATTGACCACAGGACAAGAATGAATGGTTGACTCTATGATGAAATTGTAAGCAAGTAAAGTGACTTTTCCCTTTTAGCTTTCATTATAATTGCAGAAATGTTCCAAAAAGGGAGAAATTTCATTTGACACACTGAGTTTTGAAAACCATAGCTGTGATGATCAAGTGACTCACTTGCATATACAACTTTCAGTGGCTCCCTGCTGCCACTGAATTACAAAATGCTGGCAAACTCCTTGGCCTGTCTTCTATGGAACTAGCTCACCTCACCCAACCATCTGGACTTGGTGCCTCCAGACCATCTCATGATGTCCACTACAGTCTAACTGCCACATCTCCCAGGTATTTTCCTAGTGTGTCCAACTTTCTCTGATGACTGAAATTTTGCTCATCCTATTTCCATTGACTGGAAACTCACTCTTTGACCCTCCATATAGGCTTCAAAACCCAGCTCAAATACCATTTTGCAAGGAGAGTCCTCTCCAGTCCTTACAGGCTAAATGAGCCTCTCTCCCCCTGGGTTTCTGTGATCCTGTATCTTGGTGAATGCTTCCACTAAGACACATTAAATGCAGTGAGTTAAGTTATGTCATGGTTGTGTCTTGTGATTATTTTCTTATAAATATTGGCTTCTTGCCTGTCTCCAAACCTAGACTGTGAGTTTCTTGAAGGAAGGAATCATACAACGTTGGTCCTTACTAAAGGACCTGGCCAATAGGAAATGAATGTTCAATGACTGAATTTACAACAAATATTCAAAGCAAAAGATGATGAGCACAAAGAGAACGATAAAGATATTGAGAAGAAAGAGAGCTCAAATCTTCCCAGGAAGGATTAAGAACTGTTCCATGGGAGACCTAAGTTTTGAGAGGCAGCCTGGTATAGTAAACTAATTTGGAGACTTTGAAGCCTGAGTGTTTGGGTTTAAATCCCAGATCCAATAGCACTAGCTATATGATTGGTGCAAGTTACTTAATCTTTCTGGGTTTCACGCCCCCTATTTGTAAAGTGATACCATTAATATTGCCTAATAAATAGGATAATACGAAAATTAGAGATTTTGGCATCTCCCAGTGGGGAAAATAGCATAAATAGAGTGAGGGATGAAGGGAACTATAGGCACCCAGAGTCAATAATGCCGTAACCTTTGTTATGTTGCTGTGTGCAGATAACAGGTTGAAACAGGCTGGAGCCAGATCAAAAAAGACTTTGAATGTCAATGTAAAATTTTTGAACTGTGTTTTATAATAAGAGCTGGAGTATTCAGGGATATAGCTCCCAGGTTGAGTTTTAGTTAACCATTTATTTCAGGCAACTTATTTCATACCCAAATCTAGAGAACTATAAACTTCAGTTCTAGATAATGACATCCTTGTTACAAGGATGTGTAAAGTCCTAAGACATTTGCTTTCTTTTAGACATTCCCTAAAACTCTATAAGACAAAGCAGGACTTAAGGACAATAGAAACATGGATATTAACAAGCTGGTTTTAATGTGTGAATATATCGGTTTGACTTTTGATTATTGAGCAATTTTAATTTCTTTATACATTCTTAAAGATGATTCCCACTAAGGAAATATTCACATGTAATTAGATTTTCCTTAAAAAAAAATCTGTGGAACTGTTTCCTCCAATGAGAAGTCACTGGAGGTACTTCCACCAGACTGATCTATGTAAGATTTCAATTGAAAAATGCCAATTTCTTTATTAACTACACTTTCCTTAATTTAACACCAAAGTGCAAAGGAACATCGGGATTCACTAATAATGATCATAGAATTTTTTTTTATCCTGCACAATACAGATCTCAATACACATGCACACACGCACAGATTTTCCTAAAAATCTATAATTTTTAGGAAACTATAAGAAGGGAAAAAAGTGAATAAGGCAGGTAGTTTCTACCACTTCCTGTGATGTAATCCTGGTAGAGAACATATGACCTTCATCTAGAAGAATTTAGTTTCTGGTGTATTCTAGAGTGAAACGCAGAATGTCCTTCATTTGCAATTGTACATTTTATGCAGTAACAAAAGCTACAGCCTCAGCACCATAAACACCTTCAGTATTAACTGAGCACCTAATAGGTACTAAATCCTTTTCTTTTGCCCATATGCATTAAATTAATTTTAGCAACAATAGGAAAATTGTTGTTACTTTTCTTTTCACAATCTACATATTATTCACACTAAAATTATTGCTATTTATCTGGGGCGCCTGGGTGGCTTAGTCGGTTAAGCGTCTGACTTTCGACTTTCGCTTAGGTCATGATCACGCGGTTCGTGGGTTCGCGCCCCGCGTCGGGCTCTGTGCTGACTGCCAGCTCAGAGCCTGGAGCCTGTTTCAGTCTGTGACTCCCTCACTCTCTGACCCACCCCTGATCAAGCTGTCTCTCTCTCTCTCTCCTAGAAATAAATAAAACATTAAAAAAATTATTGCTATTTATCATTACAACCCTTGCTGGTTCTTATTACATATGTGACTAATTATTACTTTCAGGAAAAGTGGCAGAATTCATGAAAAGGTAGTTTTTAAATGGGGTAATCCAAGCTACACTTCCTTCTTTGTTGTCTAAAAATGCTGTGGCCACAATTTTCCACATTTCTGAACCTCTTTCCCTCATTTTGCTTAAAAGCACTGGTTATCTTTTATGATCTTGTTGCCTTTTCTCTATATTCTGCTTGTTAAGCTGTTATATTTCCATTTCATTTTCAACTATCAAAGGTATTCAGATTTCCCTGTTCTCCTTTCTCCTTCTACACTGCTTCATGAAATCATTATTCTCTTATTGCGGCTGATTCTTCATATTACTTATTCAATTTGCTCTCTTTTACCAATGGCCTTAAATCCTTAGAACATTCAGAAGACATCTGCATTATTTTGTTGCTTCAAATTGTCTGGGAAGGCATTTTCCCCAGGATGCATCAATTCCTACCTTTCCACTTTATAATTCTTATTCATTGCATCTTCTTGTACTGCAGCTAGCTTTGTTTTACGTCAAAATTAGTACTGTGGATTAGACAGATGCTGGAGAATGCTGGGCAAGTTAGAAGGTGGAAAAGGTGATCAATTAAAATGGCATGAGGGAGTAGCATTCTAGCAATCTCTGATGAACAGCTACAGTTCTGTAACACAAGCATTGGCAGGCTCGAGAATATCTTCCTTCCTATTAACTGCTGTGGTTAAAATGGGAGCTGATTAGGATGATGCCAGCTAGTGTCCAAGTTGAAAAGAGTGACTTTCTCACCTCCTACTAATAACACGAAAGGTATGTTGGTGGGATTTTATTTTTTTGCACCAATCATAGGTAGAGAGCTAATGTACTCCTTCAATCTATATTCACTCTTCACAACAAATCAAAGAAATGATGCTTCTGTAACATCTACAAAGAAAAATTCTGGGGCTCCTGGGTGGCTTAGTCGGTTGAGCGTCAGGCTTTCGCTTAGGTCATGATCTCGCGGTTCGTGGGTTCGAGCCCCACGTTGGGCTCTGTGCTGACTGCCGGCTCAGAGCCTGGAGCCTGTTTCAGTCTGTGACTCCCTCTCTCTCTGACCCTCCCCTGCTCACGCTGTCTCTCTCTCTCTCCTAGAAATAGATAAAAACATTAAAAAAAAAATTAAAAAAAAAAAAAAAAGAAAAATTCTATTGTTCCAAAAATGCTCAGTGGTGTGATTTGAAGGAAAAATCATCCCCATTACTAATGGGGATGAGTATAATTCTTTGTTAATCTAAAAATAACACCCAAAATTCACTCAATAACTTGTGAACACAGGGCATCACTTGTAAAAACAATAAAAGTTCATTCTATTCAAAGTCTGGGCCCACATGTAATTGTTACTTACCTTTCTCACACTATTGGGAGCTAAAGCAAATGGTCTGTACTCTCCTGAGAGTGACTGAGTAATACTGAGAAGCATTCCCTTGAAAAATAATGTCTGAAAATTATAAACGGTTCCAGTAGATCTTAAAGCTTCAAGATTCCAATCCAGCCAGTCTAAGCAGGATTACCAAAAGTGTGCTCTAAACGTATCACCATCTGAATATGGACACAGGACCTTGTTTCCATGATTGAAGCAGTGGCAACACACAATAGATAGAGTGTTTGACAGCATGAACTTGAAACTAGAATTCCTGAATTCAAATCCCAGCTCTGCTTTTTCCTAGAAGTACAACTTCAAATCACTTATCTTACCTCACCAAGATTCTTTTTTTTTTTTTTAACTTTTAAAACAGAGATCATGAAAACTATAATAGTAATGATCATAGATTTTTCGTGTGGGTTAGAATGAAATATATGTAGAGCAGTAAGTATGTTGCATGGGACTCACATGGCTCAAAACCCTTGCTACTCAAGTAGGCTGACAACATTCTGTCTCTGGGAGTTCATTAGAAATGGTGAATCTAAGGCTATAACCCAGATCTGTTGAATCAGAATCTACATTTACTCTCCCAGGTACATGTTTGCACAACACAGCTTGAGGAAGACTCCTATAAATATCTTTTTATAACATTTTGAAAAACATTGTAGACCACAAACATTTTCTCCATAAATTTTAGCAACTTGAAGATGAAATTTTCGTGGAAAATTGTCTTCCTTTCCGTACACTGAATCAGAGCACATACATCTCATCTAGGTGTCACACACAACAGAGTGACATCAAGTCACAAAGTGGAATGTATGGGTCACTTTAGTGTTTTTCCAAACACCTTATAAATACTTGTTTATAGACACAAAAGTTTGGAGTATGCAAAATGCACCAATACTTAACACTGCCTGTTTTTCTTTAACAAGAAATTGAAACTTATTTTTTTTTTTTTACAGGAAATGGGTGTAAGCTACATTGGGTATCTCATCAGTAGATTTTAAGTTCTTCCAATACCTCCTATAGATGTTTCTAGCTCAAGAAAAATCACTTGATAATTTTAGAGTTTCTCCACATAAGCAAATATTCTTAATTTTAGACATTCACATGATGAGAAGTAGAAGAAGTTTTAACATGCTACTTTCTAAGATATGGTGTACATATATATGTTTGCGTTGTGTACTAGTATGCACATATATACTTTGAGCTAGCAGTGTACAGAGATTTCCATCTCCTTCTTCATATTAAATGTTTAGTTTTAAGCAAATGTTCACAAAAGCCCAACTATGTGCCAGCCACTGCCCTGTGGTAGCAGTGGTGCGAGAAATGTTGGATGAAACCCATGAAACTTTGAATGCTCCAGTATTTGGTATTGTAGCCATATGCCTACCTCTGTGTCAGACACAGAGTAGGCACTTAAAACACATCCAGTGGCTAATGAATACCATATTGTCATATACCAATTATAATATAGGACTATCAACATGTTTGTTTTCTATTGAAAATAAAACCAGCTTAACTTAACTCCAAAAAGATGGATGATATACAGCAAGCAATACCATGTCTAGTTTTGGTGACACCAAGAAATTTTAAATACAGATTAATCACTTTGTTCCCTGAACCCCCCATTTCACCCTGAGAATGGATTGGATTCACTTTTCAAGACCAAATCTGTATGCAAGTGTTTTCTGTGGCTGTCATATGTAATCATCACATGACTTTAAACATCCCTGGATGGGGTGTTCAGACTGCTATGGGCTTCATTGTTCATTTACCATTTTATACCCAGCCCAATTCAAAATTTGCAAACAGCTGTAGGCATTTGAGTTTGCATCCTTTTGATCTAATTCCCCAATTTGTTCATTCTTTTTAAAAATTTGTATTTATTTATTTTGAGAGAGAGTGAGCATGTGGGTGGGGGAGGGGCAGAGATGGGGGGTGAGGGAGCATGGAAAATTCCAAGCAGGCTCTGTGCTGACCGCGCAGGGCTTGATCCCCCGGAAGCATGAAATTGTGACCTGAGCTGAAATAACAGTCAGATGCTTAAGTGACTGAGTCATCCAGGCACCCCTTCAATTTGCACATTCTTGATTCATTCATTCAAATATATCTTGCCAGTTAACTTTGTACCAGGCACCATCTTAGGTGTGGAGCGAATATTGCCATAAGTAGGAAAGACATGATCCTTGATCTCACAGAGCCTGAATTCTAGTGCAGAGATGTAGAGACAGAAAAAAGAAATGAGAATTCTCTAGTCCAGCAGGCAACTAAAAGGACTCTAATGCAAATTATCACTAGCACAATAGGCATCCACTCAGAATTCATTTGGGGCCATGGATAAGTCAGATATCACTTATTAAGGATATGACTGTTGTCTCCCAGAACTCACAAGTTCACATTACTCATGACCATGGTTTCATCATCATACTTACAATGTCAACTACGAGAATGCCATATTACACTTTATTATAAGTGTAATAAATATGTTATTGCTAATCCCTACAACACTCATGAAAGACAGGTGCTAGCATCTTCAACTTATTGAGGAGGAAAGAAGGCAAAGACATTAAATAACTCATCCAAGGCAACTGGGAAAAAGAAAGGACATCAAATTTGGATTCACACTGAGGTCAGTCATTTCAAAATTTCTCACACATCTGTGTCAAGACTTCTGAACTTTCTCCCAAGTTACTCAGTGGAAATGTGTCATTCATGATAAATTTTAAAATACAAGAAGACTTGGCACTCAGAGCCCTTTGCATGAGAAGAAAACAGTGGTGGGGGCAAAGAATGGACTCCTGACCAATGTCAGAGACAGGCTCTCTTGGATTATTCAGAGTTTTGCTTTGTAACATATTTCAGCATTTCCCCTGGAAAGAAGGCCATACCTGAACATTCATTATTGGTGCCAAAACAGTGTATAATTAATATTTCGAGGCAATGCATTCACCTGCCTTAATGTTTACTCTAACAATATTAGCTTGGTTTGAAATAAATAATGCTTCACCGACTGTGTGTTATCCCACTTTAAGACAAGAAGCTTCAATTTATTTAATTATGTGACTGATGATTTATTGTTGCGTTCCTCCATGGGTTACATGTTGTGTTAATGGGCCATCAATGTAAATAAGGTACTTCTTGGTAGAATCTGACGTCTTCTATACAAAAGAGCTTTCACAAAGATGAGAGCAGAGGAGTGGAATCTACCTAGAATCAAAGTTTTCTCTGATTTTGCTAACAGACCCTATCCTCCTTTCTTGGCCACGGAGACTGCATAAGTACGCAGACTGATGGACTAGGACTCAGTAGGGCAGGATAACCAGGCAGGAGATCCCAGCCCAAGTGATGGTCATTTACATCCTAAAAACAGAAACCCCTCACCAGAAGGAAGGGTAGAAACTATTATACATATCAGAATGTGTGAGGCCAAGAACAAAAACGTACCTCTTATTTGCATAGAATCAGCACTCAGGAATGCCCAAGAGGTGTTTGGAGGATGAAAACCTTTAGCCATAGAGATTTGGGATTTCAGGGTGACTGGCTTCCATGGACTGAGAAATATACTGTCAGTATGAATACTGTACTTACCTGTACACAATGAATGGTTTCTATCCCTTTTTATTCAGCTCACATGCCCTCCAAATTCACACTTACAGAAATAGTCTTAAATTTTCCATTCTATGGTCCTTTCCATATTTCTAATAAAATACCATTGTCATGGTGACTTATGCAGAATTTACTTTCTACTTTGCTTAATATACTTAGTTTCTGGAATTCTAAATTTACACAATAACAGAAAGTCCCCCACTCCAGTATCACTGTGACAGATCCTTCATTATCTTTATGTGTTATTTTTAATTGTTCTTTTTCTTGATTCCCTATATTTAAGTACTAAAATGAAACTACAATGGTAAAATCTAAATTTCTGAGGCTTCCTTGCTGTTCTCAGTGTGAGCCTACCCCATTTTGTATGTTTATTTTAAACCCTTGTTTCTGCAAATTCCCCCTATGCCCTAGGGTTTTATGTGTCAGGGAAGGGAATAATAAACACACTAGCCATTTGGAAATGTATTTGTTTTCAGCACAGTTCAAAAACTGCAGTTAATAAGTCTTATTAAAGAAGAACAATGTGTTCTCTATGCACCCATATATAAAGTGAACAGAGTCTCAATATCTCTAAGATAAACCTGCATGTACAGCACTTAACTGAATACCAATGACTGATCAGGAAAAATAATTTCCATCCCTACCAGAGCCTCTGAGGTCAGGGGCATTCTGCTCGATGATTGAATAGTTGGTCAGTTTACAAGGTGCCGCAAAAGAAACCAAGGACTTCTCCGCCTTCTGGAATCATGCCTGACTTGTCCTGGCTCAAGGAAAACACTAACACCATATTAAAAGCTATAAAACACTGTTGTTGTGGGTTCCCACCTAGTATACAGGTGGGAAAGTGGCATTAAGTGAATGGAAACATTTGCCCAGACTGTTCCACGCCCCCTTGCAATTCTTCAAGCCAGCATCCTCAGTACCAGTTCTGAATGTCATGTTTCATCTAGGCAGGATAGTTTATGCAATGGTTTCATTAGCACAGTGACTCTTCCAAATATTGGCACCTTACCAGCAAGCATCATTTGTGTTTGCTTTAGGTCCAGGTGTGAACTGGTTGAAAAGTGATTTCTGAACTATCTCTAAGCAGTCCTGATGGCGTAGGCAGAGATTGAGCAAACTAGTTAATTTCAGTGCCATTAGTGAAGCCGAAGAATGAAAGGAGATAAAATTGCGAGAGAAATTATATTTTCTAGCTGCTAAGTAGATAATATGAATAATGGGGTGAAATGATTACCATCCACCATTTGAGCACCAATGGCATAGATGTTGTGCGAGTCTAATTAATAGCCAATGCTCTTTATGGAACAACATTAAAAACAAGCACAGGAGCAGCTCCTTCCCTCTATCCATTCTAATATCCCACTAGGATTCACACAAAGAATTGCTTATCTGTATTGTAGCCCTGCACTCAAAAAGGCTCCCCTTTCTCTATCCTTCCAAATAAGAACAGCTTCAGGAACAAAGTTGGTTTTGCATCAGACGATACAGGAGTAGGCAATAAATTAAAAATGCCATTGCAGATAATTTGGCCATATCTCTGCCACTCACTGTCAAACCACAGAGGACTTACCAGAGATATGCACCTACTAATTAGGGGATTGTAAAGAAAGAAACAAAAAGGATGCATGTGTGTCATTGTGAATCTCTGTCGCTCCTGGAGTAAAGACACTCTATGGATGAACCGGTGTAATACCTATGGAGTTAGTCAGTCTTCCTTGTGTTAAATTCCCTGCAAGAGTTATTCATTTTCTTCTCGTTCTTGATGTTGTGTGATACCTGTATAAACTATTTGAAGTTCAGCCAGTATAACCACACCTCTGGCACAACCAAGAAATGGACCATTTTCTGGTACAATTACGGAATGTGCTGGAGAAGAAATGGGATAAACTAGAACAAACAGAAAATTTCATCTGTTCTCAGTAGTATAAAATAATGTGAAGGCTTTAGTATCAGCTAGACATTAGGTCAAATCCTGGCTTAGTCACTTTGCAACAGTGACAATGTACACAAACTGCTTAATCACTCGAAACGTCGATTTTCTCAACTGAGAGTACTAGTACCTACCTAACATGTAAGTTGTAAAGGTGAACTGAATGACACAATGCATGCAAAATGCTTGATGAAGTATCTGGCACATAGGAAATGTTCAATAAATATAGAGGCCTTGTAATTAGGCAAAGCTCATTCTCCATGGTTCTGAAAGTCTTCCAGGTTGACAGGAATCTGACAGACTGCTTAAATACACTTAAGAGAAAAGGGCACAAACAAAGGAATGGAGAAGGCCTTAAAGTCATAGCCAGCTGTCAAATTCACTGTTCAAAAAAGGAGGCAAAAATCACCTTGTTAAAATTCCCCCCTAGATTTTTCACTTCTAGATTATACCATGTCCATCTGTCTCCATGATGGGGCAGGCTGGTCTAAGCACAATCTGGGACTGTTCCCAAGAACCAGTCAATACTTGTGAATTTAGATGAAGATAGCTTATCCCAAAATTAAAACTTAGAGGTGATACCTTTAATTCAGAACTTTTACTTCTCAGCATATGGAGATAATATTCTTTCTCTACTCAGAGGCAGTTAATAACTTACCATGCATAGAAAATATGTCCCTGTTTTACCTGATAATAAATGATTAACCTATTTCTGTCCCTATATGTCCGTTATGGTCTTACATCCTTCCAGTTTTCATTCAAGTCGGACATCAGGCAGGGTGGCTTGGTCAAACTGCCTGCATTCAAATCCAGGCCACTTCACAGAGCAGCAGTGAGATGATGGACAGGTATTTTTGTTATTGTTTTTATTTATTTTTTTAATGTTTTATTTATTTCTAGGAGAGAGAAACAGCGTGAGCAGGGGAGGGTAAGAGAGAGAGGGAGACACAGAATCTGAAGCAGGCTCCAGGCTCTGAGCTGGCAGTCAGCACAGAGCCGGATGCGGGGCTCGAACCCACGAACCGCGAGATCACGACCTAAGCAAAAGTCGGACGCTTACCCGACTAAGCCACCCAGGTGCCCCTGTTTTTTTTGTTTTTTGTTTTTTGTTTTTTTTAATAATTCTAAACTTCATTATCCTCAGGTGCTTTCTATGAGGACTTGTGAGAAATGAATATAAAGCATCAATATTATTACAGTACTCACTGAACACTCAAGGAATTCAACTGCTACTGTTATAAATATTGTCAATTACTATTACCACCACCGCCATTATTCCTTACTTAGCACCACCATATAAAATAGTACAAAGGCCCCACTCAGTGCCGAGTTCCTTTACTCTGAGTACTTCTCTCCCACCTCTGCTATAAATTCTAGAACAAAACTCTGCAAGGCCACACCTTCAATGAAGTTGTTTCTCTCCTGACATATTCATGGTGATTTTCTTAAGTACATATTTGCTGACATGATGTATTATTCTACAGCATGGGCTCTGGAGTCATTTTGCAATCTCCATGCTCTCCCACTCCCATGCTAAGTGACAATGGCCAGTGTACATAACATCTCTGAGATTTCCTTTCTTCATCTTTAAGATGGGATCACAACAGTACCTGTTTTGTGAGGTTATGGTCACAATTCAGTCAGATATCTCTAAATTGCCTGTCCTAGCATTTGGCACAGAGTAACATCTTTGAATGCTTGCTGTTCAATGTTAATAAAATGCGTATCTCATTATATTCGCCACCAGATGCTCAATGGATGTTAGCTCTCTCTTGTCTTTTCACGTGTCAATGGTTATCAACATGCAGATTTGCTTATGGATGTTAGACTGAACAGCCTCCTAGATACACAGTTGTGTTTACACACACATACACACACACACACACACACACACACACACACACTCAACTCAAAGCTAAAATAGCCACCTATTTTACATGTGAAGGTGTAGGCATCCAGGCCTGCTCCTGGGGTTTCCTGTTGATAACCAACTATATGTTCAACGTAGTCAAACCTTTCTGATGTGCCTCGCTTGGGTACTGGCTGGAATGGACATGCAGACTACTACATTTCCAACCCTTAATTTTCTCCTGCAATGAATTTTGATTATATAATTTCCCTATCTTAATTACTTCTGGCAATACCCCTGCTCATGGGGCTACACAATGTCACAGCCACCTTCCTGTTTACATCACCTAAGTGCCTCTGCACTTGTGTCCTCCTTTAGATGCTGCTTGGGCGAGCTCTGCAAATTCCATGCCTTTAATCTCTCCTCATAAATCAAACCTTTCCTTCCCTTAATCTGCTTCACTCTCCGTTGCCAACCCTTTCCCAATCTGTCTCCATCTTTCTCCTACTGAAGATACCAGAAATAAATGCTACAGACTAGAGGTGGGTGAGCTGATGGATACGAGAGAATGAAAAAAGGGAGAGAGAGGAAAATGGAGGGAGAGCAGGCAGACAAGCAGCCCCAGAATTTGTAAGGAAGTATGATGGAGGCAAGCTGCTGTCTCTATCTGGGAGGCTGTAGCTTATCCCCTGACCCTCTGGTTGTTATGTGTTCTTGTGAGTTTTCCTACCAGCTCTAGGTCAGGATTCACCTTTATTCCCCTCTCCCACCCCCCCCCCCCAAAAAAAGACATTAGACTTCTTAACCTTTAACCCTTTTTAACCCTAATTAAACTTCCTTTCCAATTTACTCTCATTTAAATCTTTCCTGCTCATATTTCTCACCTGTTTAGGGTAGGCCTGTGTACTGTTCTCAGTCCACACTCCTGTTTGCAACACCTTCCAATTTAATATTGCCTGCAAATTTCATTAGCATGCCATTTACTTTCTTTTCCAGATCATTAAAAAAACAAAAAAGCCTCACCTAAAACCAAGCTGTTATGAATTTCTCTTCCCTTCTCCCCATATCTGGGCCAAGTGGGAACAGTATCATTTGTCATTATCTTTTGTTTATAATCTTTCAGCCAGGTTTTGTCTAAGCTGATTAGAACTAATCTTGATGGTAAAAGAAAATTCAGATACATAAAAGCGACCCCCAACATCCAGAGCCTCACTCAAGAGCAAATATATTGCATGGTCAATGGTCAATATTTTGTTTATGTGTCACTTCTCCATAATAATCTTCCAAAGAGCCACCCTCAGTGGTCTCTCCTCAAGGCCAGTACAGAATTAGATCCATCCTTAGTGAGAATTTCACAGGTACATCAAAGGGATTACATTCCCTGTCAGCCCCAATTGTTTCAAGTTTCCATGGAACCCTCACCTCCTGTGGTATTTTCAAACTCCAAGGGGGCAGGGCACTTTTCTGCAGAGCTAACTCTTTACAGAATTTCAGAGACTTATTTCTTTAACTTGTGAGGCTGAGGAGCCCACGGTCTCCTCCAAAGTAGAAAAAGTTTTTTGCCACCAGGCTTGGCACTTAGCATGTGCTAGTTAATGAAGTTCTATTTACAGCTTTAATGAGGATAAAACAGCCATTTCTTAGCTAGGTGCCAGATGCAGAGATTGATAACAAGACTAATCCTAATATAATTCCCTTAATAATGGCTAAAAACCACTCAAGTACCTTAATACATCAAGATGTAAATGTTTTATAATACCCATAAACATTCTCAGAACCTAATAGAGTTAATTCCACTAAGACTGAAACAAGTGAGAGGTGGTGCAAAAATCAATTTGGCTTCACCTCCAATGATTTATCACCACCAACCTCAGGATCAATTAATTTTTCACTAAGAAAATGTCTAATGAAATTTTAGAACAAAAGAATGGCAAATAAAACACCAACCTTGATTCAGACTCACATAATGGGAGACATATTTCAAGCTTCATGATGATAAAAAAAAATTTCTAAATGAAAATCACCAATAATTTAAGATTTAATATCAAGAATAGTTTGTGGAGCTTCTGATATAAACCAAAATAACTACCACCTGCTCCTTGCTAAGCTAGATGCAAGTATATACAAATTTTCCACATTTTAAATTACAGATAAAGGATTATGAGGGGGTGGGGAGACACGGAATCACTTTTTTACATCCTAAAAATAAAAGTAAAAGAAAATCTTGGTAAAGACATAAGATAGTAAAAAATAGCTCGAAAGGGAATTCATGAATAATGATGGAATTGTCACCTTTTTGCTTTTGGGCCCTATTTAGACTCACCAGTCCTGAATCTAAACTGTAATTTGTCAAGGTAAGAAGCAACGCATAGGTGTATATTTTACGCAATCAACTTCAACTCTGCTTGGGTTGTGCCTCCTTTTGTTGCTGAGCCTCACAATTTCCCTTGTTTGGAGGAAATAAAAAGAGCTTGAAGAAACTTCTCAGGGAAAGGAATCATTCTTAAAAGGAAGAATTTTAAGGTGAACATTTACTTCCCCAGCACTGGGGAAATTGCCTGCAACGAATCATCCCTGAAAAGGGGACTGAGCCAAAAGGGGTGATGTGGTCACAAAGTACATGACTGCAAGTTTACCGTCCCTCTTTATGGCTTTCCATAAAGTCCCTTCAAGCAAAATGGCAAAGAGACGCCCCATTTATACAGCATAAAAATTAAGTGACTAATGGGCTATATCCAATGAACTCCTACCCACTTACAAACTATGAGAACTTGAAATTTTAATTCGTTCAGCTCAAGGAGCCTGCAGAACATCATCACCTACTCAATGATTACTTGAAATTAAATTTCTGGCCAAGTAAAAGCGAGCCGTGAAAGACAGCCCATGAGGATAACCATATTTCTTCAAGGGCTTTACGGCAGTATGGCTCCATACAAGAAAATCAAAAGTTTCAAAAGTAACCTCACTCAGGGTCTTTTATGTCTCTCCCACAGACCTTAAATCCCCAACCCTCTGCACTTTACTCCACATTAAAAATACGGGATTCGAGGGTGCCTGGATGGCTCAGTTGGTTAAGTGTCTGACTTTGGCTCAGGTTATGATCTCATAGTTCATGGGCTCAAGCTCCATGTGGGGCTCTGTGCTGACAGCTCAGAGCCTGGAGCCTGCTTCAGATTCTGTGTCTCCCTCTCTCTGTGCCCCCTTCCAACTCACACTCTGTCTCTCAAAAGTAAATAAATGTATAAAATAAAAATCAAAAAATATGGGATACAAAAAATTTTAGTATAGCATACATAATCTAAAGGGTCAGTATGTTTTCGCAGAAGTACATGATAAGTGATTTTTGATGATGCAATTTATGAATATTGCAGAGCATGAATTACCTTTTTAATGACTGACAGTTTAAGTTACATGTAGTAAGTAGAGTTCTGCTGAGAAGGTAATATTTTTGTTTTACAAAGTGACAACACCTGTCCTGGGAAACCAAGAATATGGTTCTAATTCTTCTGGAAAAATAAGGTTATTTAAATTAAATTCATTCAACAAATTTTTCAACAAGTAGTTATTGAACACCAGCCACATGTCAAGCACTGCTCTAAGAACTGAACATAACGTATGAAACATGATAAGCATGGCCCTAATCTTCAAAGAGTTCCCATTCCAGCAAGAAGCAGAGATAATAAACCAGCAAATAAAATAAATAATTGCAGGCTGTGGTAAGTGCTAGATAGGAGATGGACAGGATGCTCTCGTGAACAATAACAGGACAGAACAGGACTACTTGTGAAATTAATGCAACATATCTATATAACCAATTAATGCATGGGATAAAATTAAATCCAACTTTAAAAAAGGACATATAATCATCCAACACAGATTTATTGCCTAATTAGCATCTCTCTGAAACAGTTAAAATATGAAAGCCTATTGTGTAATATTAAATACACTTAATATGTTTATCTAAAAAGATTCTGACCATGGTTCTGATGACTGTAACATAATCACAACTTCCCTTTTCCTCTGAGTTATCTACACTTCACAGTTTTCTACACTGCATATGAAAAGCTATTCATTTAATGAGAAGTGATGTTTTAGAAGAAAAATAATTTAAATCCATTCATATCCATCCTCTCCAACAATACAAGACTTATTATATGCAAAATTAAAATACACTACAAAATTATAATAATCAAAAATATGCAGCACCAACACATGAATTAATGGGAAAGAATACATAGAAACCACTTCTAGTACATAGGATAATTTAGGATATACTACAATTGCCATCACTAACAAGTTGTTAGTGGGAAAAGGCAAGAGAATAAAAATGATTTAGTGAATGGTGCTGAGAAAAATGTTTAAAATATTTGGTGGGAGGGGCGCCTGGGTGGCTCAGTCGGTGAAGCGTCTGACTTCGGCTCAGGTCATGATCTTGCCGTTCGTGGGTTCGAGCCCCGCGTCGGGCTCTGTGATGACAGTGAGCTCAGAGCCTGGAGCCTGTTTCTGTCTCCCTCTCTCTCTGGCCCTCCCATACTCATGCTGCCTCTCTCTCTCTCTCTCTCTCTCTCTCTCACTGCCCCCCCCTCAGAAATAAATAAAACATTAAAAATTTTTTAAAATATTTGGTGGGAATTATTATATTGTTCCTTCTATATTTCACAGTGTCAACTAACCTCACTATATTAATTGGCAGTAAAAATAAGTGCTTTCTTCTATTTCTATTTTCTGTGCCAATTATGTCTCCTTAATGAACTGTTTGTGACTCAAAAGTAGGTTTTTATTTATATGACCCTCTTACTATATAGTAGGTAATATCATACCATCATGAATACACAGTGGAAAAAATATGGACTTTAGGATTATGTGCACCGGATTTGAGTCCCACGTCTTCTATCTCAAGCACATTTGAACATATCACTTAACCTTTTTTCAGTCTTAACACCCTTAAGTGCAAAAAGAAAGCAAAGGTATTACTAATTCCTATTCCACAGGGTAGCTTTGAGATTCCCATGAGTTAAATGTGTGGCAAATTCTGTGAGAAGTAAAACTCTGCATAAATATCAGCAGTCATTATTACAGGAAGTGTTCAATAAAATTTTGCTGATTGAAAGATACTACTTTTACGATGCCTGAAGCCTGACTAAAATAATCTCACAGATGTAGGTGTGTGAACATACTTGGACTGGGTTACAGTGGGCTAAGAGTGCTGAGACAGCATGGCCCTCGCTGCGGTGGACACGGACAGGGCACTCTGCATATTCGATTTCTGCTCTCTAAACCAGAGGGATATAATACCTCTCAGCTAAAAGTTGCACAACACAGGCTCTCTCAGTGTTTCAGTCTACCTCTCTGGTATGCCCTCCTGCTCTACGTAACTGCATAGCTGGTCACTTCTCATCATTTGTAAATTAATCTAAATGCCACCTCCTCAAATAGACATTCTCTGAACATCCTATCCACCCAAGTCCGGTTGTCTTCCATCTTGTTCATGCCCTTCGTGGCACTTATTAGTTTTATTAAGTTGATAAATGATTTTTTTAGTTAACCTTTTTATTTTAAGGTAATTGTATGTTCACATGCAGGTGTCAGAAATAATACAGAGAGATTCATGTCCCCTCTACCTACTTTGCCCCTATGGGGGAGGTTGCAATATCAACACGCCGTGCTATCATAATACCGATACAATCAAGATCCGAACACTTCCATCCTCAGGTTGCCCCTTTCACAACCACACCCACTTCTCTCCTATACCCACCAACTCCTTAATCCCTGGCAATGAATACTCCAGTCTCCATTTCTATAATTTTGAAATTCTGAGAAATTTGTATAAATGTTATTATACAATATGCAACCTTTGGGATTGAATGTTTTACATTCAGCACAATTCTCTAATCATTCACTCAGATTGATGCAGTCCCTTCTTTTTTATTGCTGAATAGTATTCCATGGTATGGATGTACTACCATATGTAACCATTCATCCATGACACATCTGCGTTGTTTCCAATGTCTGCCTGTTTAGAATAAAGCTGCTATAAAAGTTGTGTACATGTTTTGTGTGAACATAAGTTTTCATTTTTCCTGGGTAAATACCCAGGAGGACAAGTGGTAGGCTGTACGGTGGTTTCATGTTTAGTTTTGAAGAAATTGAAACTATTTCCCCAAGTAGCTTCACCATTTTACATTATTTCCAGCAATGTTTGTGTGCATAATCCAATTGCTCCACATCCTTGCAGGTATCGATGTTCACTATTTTTTATTTTAACTATTCTGACAGGTATGCACTGATCTCACCTGGTAGTTTTAATATGCATTTCCCTAGTGGTTAATGATGTTGAGCATCTTTTCTTGTGCTTGCTTCCCATGTGTATATTCTCTTCAGTGAATTCTCACTTTACATCTTTTGTCCACCTTCTCACTGGGCTGTTTGATTTTTTTATTGTTGAGTTTTGAGGGTTCTTTATATACTGGTCTTTTGGAAAAGTTTTCTACAAGCCTACAGTTTGTCTTTTCATCCTCTTAACAGGTGTCTTAAAGAGAAAAAGATTGTTTAAAAAAATTTTTTTTTGATGAAGCCCAATTTATCATTTTTGTTCTTTGATGGATTGGGCTTTGGGTGTCAATTCTAAGAACGCTGCCTAGCTATAAGTCTCAAAGATTTTCTCTTTTTCTTTCCTAAAAGTTTTTTTACATTAAAGTTCAGAAACCATTTTGAATCAGTTTTGTATAAGATGTTACTTTAGGTTGAGGATGGATTGGTTTCCCAATTGTTCCAATGAAAGGAATCGAAAGGGTATTATTCTTCCGCTGTATTGCCTTTCTGTCTTTGGCCAATCAGTTGGGCATATTTGTGTAGACCTATTTCTGGGTTCTATATTCTGTTTTCCTGACCTATGTGTCTATACTTCTGCCAACACCACAGTCTTGACTTCTGTAGCTATATAATAAGTCTTGAAGTCAGGTAGACTCATTTCTCCCACTTTACATTTCTGTTTCAAACCTATTTAATTATTTTAATTTACTGACTTTCCATAGACATTTGAGAACAATTTGTCGATATCAACAAAAAGTCTAACTGAGATTTTCGTAAGAATTGTATTAAATCTATTTATCAATTTGGAATTTTCATCTTTACTGTCATTTTCCAATACATGAACATAGTAAATCTCTCCTTTAATTTTTTAAAAATTATTTTGTCAGCATTTTATAGCTTTCAGAACACAAGTAGTGTATATATTTTGTTAAATTTTTACCTAGGTATCTTTTTTGAGTCATTAGAAATGATATTGTATGACATTAAAATGACTTTTAATTTCCATGTCCTATTTTTTCAGATAGTTTTTTTTTTTTTGTCATGAATGGGTATTGAAATTTATCAAATTTTTTTACATTGTTTCATATGGTCAAATGATTTTATTCTTTACCCTAATAAGGTTGATCACATTGATTTAATTGTGAATACTGAACCAGTCGTATATCCCCAGAGTAAATTCCACTTGATCGAGGTATGTAATTCTTTTTATATATTGCAGAATTCTATTTGCAAATAATTTGTCACATACAAAAATATTCATTTTTATATCATTGGTCATGGCAGATGCTGATCTATAGTTTCTCTTTTTGTACTGACTCTGTAAGATTTGGGTATCCAGGTAATACTAGCTTCATAAAATGAATTGGAATGTGTTCCCTTTTCTTCTGTTTTCTAGAAAAGATTACATATAATTGGTGTTAATTCTTCTTTAAACACTTGATAGAATCTTCTGATGAAAACCTCTGCATTGGGAGATAACCTTTTTAAAAAGGTTTTTAAATTATTGATTCTTTTCCTTATTAGTTACAGAAACATTCAAACTATTTCATATTAAGTGGATTATGGAAGTTTATGTTTTACAAGCAAGTAGTCCATTTCATGTAAATTTTCTAATGCATACATGTAGAATTGTTCACAGCATTTCCTTATTACCCATTTGACATCTGCAACGTCTCTTCTGGTAGTCTCAGTTCCATTATTGATATTGATAATTTGTACTTGCTCTTTTACCTTTGTCAATTTTGCTAGAATTCTGTCAATTTTATTGATCTTTTCAAGGAGCCAGCTCTTCATTTCATTGATTTTCATCTATTCTGTTACTGTTTTCCATTTGACTGCTTTCTACACATATCTTCATTACTTCCTTCTTTCCTTGCTTTGGGTTGATTGTGCTGTTCTTTTTCTAGGTTATGAAAGGGGGAGCTTAGACTATTGATTTAAGGCTTTTCCTTTTTCCTAATGTATTCATTTAGTGCTATAAATTTCCCTCTGAGCACTACTGTGGCTGTGTCCCACAAGTTCTCAGGTTTTATTTTTATTTTCATGTAGTTCAATGTAATTCTTTCTTTCCCTAGAGACTTCCCCTTTAGCCTGCAAATTTTTCACAAGTGCGCTGTTGACTTTCCAGGTGTTTGGAGATTTTTCCTATTATATTCCTGTGACTGACTTCTAGTTTGATTCCACTGTGGTCAGAGAACACATTCTGTATGATTTCAATTATTTTAAATCTGTTGAAGTTTGTTTCATAGTCCAGAATATGGCCTGTCTTATTGTATGTCCAATGGACACTTGAGAATATGTATTCTGTGGGTGGTTTGTGGAATGATCTATAATGCTGGGCAGACACACTCATTAATGGTAGTTGAGTTCTTTATCCTTATTTATTTTCAGTCTAAGTTTTTCTATGAATTGGTAGTAGACTGGTGTTTAAAGTACCCAACTCTGTGGATTTTCCCATCTCTTCTTTTAGTTCTCTAATTTTTTGCCTTACATGTTTTTCAGCTCTCTAGTTTAATGCATGGACATTTAAGATTGCTATGATCCCTGTTGGACTGACACTTTTATATTCATTATACCCATTGTATTCTGCCTTTCTCTTCCTCTGATAACTTTCTTTCCTCTTACATCTACTTTATCTGATACTAACAAAGCTACTCCTACTATATTTTGATTGGTGTTTAAGTGATATCTCTTTTTCCATCCTTTTACTTTTAAAGTACCCATATAATTTAATTTGAAAGCAACTTCTTATAAACAGCATACAGTTCGGTCACATACTTTAACAATCTCTCATTTAATTGGTGTATGTAGACTATATGTATTTAATACAATTACTGTTACATTAATGCTTAATTCTTTGCCATTTTCCCCTATAAGTTGTCTCTCCTTTTTGTTTTCTTTTTCCTTCCTTCTTCTGAGTCATGTAAATATTTTTTACCAATACGTTTTAGTTGGTCTATAATGTTTTCCAGCAAATTTCATCTCACAAGTTATTTTAGTAGTTGCTCTGGGTTTTATGTTATGTACACACACAACTTACCACACTCTACCTCCTGCAATCATTTTAGCAGGCTGATTGAAGCTCATTAATCTTAACTTCCCTCTATCCTGTCATTTATTATATAACTATCTTAAATATTTCTACTATATGCAAGTTGAACCACATTAGACTATGTTACAACTTTTGCTTTAACCATGAAGTATTATTTCAAAAACGCCAGATTTTGTGGCATTTATCCCTGTTTTTGTCTTCTGCCCTCCTGATGTTCTAAGAGTCCTTTTACTGCCTGATTTCTCTTTAGAGAACTTTCTTTGGCCATTCTTTTAAGGTAGGTATGCTAGCAAGTAATCAGTTTCGTTTTTCTTCATCTGAGAATGTCTTTATTTCTCCTTCGTTTCTGAAGGATATTTGCACTAGAAATAGAATTCTGAGATAACAAGTATTTTCTTTCAGCACTTGAAAAATGTCACGCCATTTTCTCTTTGCTTCCACGGCCTCTGATGAGAAATCTGCTGTCCTTCAAATTGCTTTTCCCCTCTAGGTAGTTTCCTTTTTCTCTCAAGATTTTTTTCTTTGCTTTCATTTTTCAGAAGTTTGAATTCAGATGTGTCTCAGTGTATATTTCTTTGGATTTACCCTGTTTGGAAATTACTCAGCTGTCTGAATCTGTTTATGTTTATGCCTTGGGATTTTATTTGTACTTAGCAGGAGGAATAGGGAAAAGTGTGCCTACTTCATCTTCCCAGAAGCAGAAGTCCACTTACTTCTATTTTTAATTGTTTATTTTCTCCTTGTTCACAGAGTATTTCTCTAATGAACTATAAGATCCATTAGGACAAGTACCTAGCTCTTTAATTTCCTACTGTATCCCCAAGGCCTAGCACAATCCCTAGCATATAATAGCTATGCAAGGCATATTTTGAATGACTGCGTTAGCAATTGAATTCTGGTAGAGTTCACTACAGCAAACCCCTTGAGAGGGTGGTTTATACAGGAGACAGAGGAACGTCTCTTCTCTGCCCTTCTAACTCAGGAGGTCCATGGTGGGTTGTGTAAATCTACATTTTTAAGCACACTCTGCAGGTGATATATAGGTACCTTGGACTTGCCTAAAAGAATAATCACAAGCTGCTCTCCCCACCAAGATGAGGGTCGAGCACTGTCCTGGAAAGTA
Source organism: Hyaena hyaena (assembly GCF_003009895.1). Classification (NCBI taxonomy): domain Eukaryota; kingdom Metazoa; phylum Chordata; class Mammalia; order Carnivora; family Hyaenidae; genus Hyaena; species Hyaena hyaena. Next base: position 564,157 of record NW_024080787.1, read on the forward strand.
ACAATGAGGGTGATGGGAACAGGGGTCTTTATAGGTGTTCTCCTTCACTGGACCAGCTCCAAAACTGCTAGCAGTAAAATGAGTTCTCCTATAAACAAATGTAAATCTAGGGACACAGATTTAAAGTGGAAACATTTGAACAAATATGAGGGGAAACTGTCACAGAAAACGTAACATTCTGCTACAGAGAAGGTAGCTGGGAAAGCGTGCTCTGCCATAAACTCATGCATTTTAAAACACTGTGCTGAGGGTTTGTGTTTACCCAGAGCAAGGCCGTTAATACATTCAGCCCAAGAGTGAAGCAATTTTAATATTAATAGGCTCTTTATGAGAATTTAATAACAAAGTCATAGCTTCCTTGTGTTTCAAGACACAGGGGTTAATTATTTCAAACGGGTTGGCAGGGAAAAGGTCAAATTTTAATGCTGACCTTAACAGTTTGGGATAAATATAAAAAAAAGGTAATGGCCCATTTAAAGCTATCATGCTCAGTGCTCTTTGCGAGCTGAGAAACTGTCACGGGTCCAACTTGTTGATGCCAACTAGGGATGCTTAGAGAAGCCACACACCTGGTTATTACACCTGGTAAGTCTGAGTCACTTTTAACTGAATTCAGTCTACTCTTGGATGAGAAGAGGATAAAACTTTTGTTTTGATTTGATTTGATTTGATTTGATTTGATTTGAAGAAGGGATCTGTCCTATTATCTGTAGAACTAAAGCAGCATCATGGTCAGGGTTTTCAAATCCTCTGACAACTTCAAGGTGAAAAGTGAAGTGTATTATTTGAGGATGTGACTCCTCTGATATATTAAAGACCATTGCTGGTTTTAATGAAAAAAATCCAAGTAGGTTGCTACTGGATATTTTGATGGTCTTTTCCCTCAGACTATGGAGAAAGAGAGACGAGGCCCCGAAAGAACTCCTCGCATCTCATAAGGAACATCAGAGCAGGAACAGACAGGCAATAGTAGGTCTTGAGACTCACCAGGCAGGGGATATGCAACTGTGTCGGGTGGCAACAAATCACACACACACACACACACACACACACACACACACACACACAATATGAGTTTAATTGTTCAATTGGCTGGTCTGGGAAACATGACCCTACACTGTCACAGCATGAACTGTGAATTTCAATAAATGTAGTTGATAGGTTGTTTCTGTTTTGTTTTCTTTTGCTGCCCATATACTCCAAACATACTTCCTTTTATCATTGTCCCAGATTTTCTCTCTTTCTTTAGTTTTCTGACCAGAATCCTGATCAGTTCTCTGCCACGTGCAGTTAATATCATGTGAGTGCCCACATTCTCCAAGATGGCATGGGACTATTCTGACACCACGATGTTTACATGGACACAGGTGCTCTTTTCACTAGACTCTATCCCACCAAAAACACTCACAATGGTGGTGGAGAAGAAGATCTCTTTATACTAATATTCTTTACTTTCATTCGTCAGGTACTTCTTGACTACCTATCAAAGGCCAGTGAAGGTTGAGAGATGAATCCAAGTTCCCTGCCTGCAGAGAATTCATTGTCTGATGGGGGGAATAGACAGGAAAGTAATTATAACTTCATATGCAGGCTATGAGGGAATAGCACGGGAACACAGGAAAGAAGCAACAGCCAGATCTTAGAAGGTTTGAGGAGCTTCTGCAAAGATACGGCTTCTGAGATAAAACTAGCTATCAGCCAAGATAGACTAGATATGCTGCTGTAACAAATAACTTCAGCATCTCAGAAGCTTACAGCAACCAAGGCTTATTTCTTACTCAGGCCATGCGTCATCCGTAGTTTATCTATGGCTTTGCTCTATGTCATCTTCTCTCCACAGCCTGAGCTGACAGAGAAGTGATTCTCTTATCTCTCGGCAGAGGAAAAAGAGAATGTGGTGAATCTTGTGCTGGCTTTGCCTAGAGAGACACATGTCACTTCCCCACATTTCACAGGCTGGAGCAAGTAAGCCACATGGCCATGCCTGATTTGTAAGATGTGAGGATGCAAAACCCTCCGTCAGTGAGAAAGACAAGGAGAAAACCCAGAATACTTTGTAAGGAAAAATAAATCAGGCAGGGATCCACAATATGAGTTATAACTCCGTGTGCAAAGAGAAGATGGTAATGGTGTTCCAAGAATATTCAAAGGCACAAGAGAGAGGAGGGGAGGGATCAAAAAGAATGGGAGAGACAGAAGAGAGAAGCAGAGGGATTTGAAGAATTCCAAGCAGTTAGATTAATAAAGCTCAAGCAAGTGGTACAAGGGAGGGAGTGGAAAGATCCCTGCCTCCCCCAATGCACCAAAGCAAATCTGGTGGTTGACATGCATATGCCATGTAAAGAAGTCCTGGGAAGTACTGACGTATAGGAACCTCCAGGTCTCTAAATGAATAGTTAAAACTAAATCTTTCCCTTTTAAATAATAAGTATCTTGAACTACTCAAAACGTGAAGACAAATGGGGACATAAAGACAAGAGAATAACCAGACAAACATGAACGTGCAAATGATATAATGGTCATGTTAGGGTTCCTGGTGCCTGACACCTAGACCAAGGCCCAAAGTACTTCCTTCCAATATGTTTGTTGAATGACTCATAGCAATAAGCTAAATAATGTGGTGCCTGGGTGGCTCAGTCAGTTAAGCATCTGCCTTCGTCTCAGGTCATGATTTTATGGTTTGTAAGGTAGAGCCCCACATCAGGCTTTATGCTGGCAGCTCAGAGCCTGGAGCCTATTTGGATTCTGTGTCTCCATTGCTCTCTGCTTCTCCCCTGCTTGCTCATGTGTGTTCTGTTTCCCTCTCTCTCTCTTTCTCTCTCAAAAATAAATATTTAAAAAATTAAAAAGAAAGGAACTGAATGAGGGACATCTTTGGACCATTAATCCATAATTCACCTGCAATCTATGAGAGAAAACGAGATAAAGTAAGGGTAAGACAAGTAGCATGTTGTGTACCGATTCTCATTCGTGGACTCATGTTCAGTCAAGCTGGTCCCCCCACACAAAGCTCAGAATTCTTTTACTCAATCGTCCAACAAATACTCGTTGAATATTTACTGCATATTAAGGAGTCTGCTAGGTGCTGGGGACACAGTAGCAATCAAGGAATATAAGGTCCCTGAGAGAGAAAAATTGGACAAGTAAACTAACTAAGTAACTAAAAGTTTTGGTGCCATGCTAAGAATGAAAAACCAATAAACAAATGTTCTGTTACAGAAGAAAATGCCTGGCACTTAGAGGTCAGGAAGGCATCTATCTAGTGATCCAAATCACTGATGAGGTAGAAAAGGAAGACTACCCCAGCAGTGGTGATAGCATGTGCAAAGGTCCTGTGGAAGAACAGAGCATGGCATACCTGAGGACCTTAGAGAAGGCCTGTGTGGGCCTAAGAGATCTGATGAAGGAGATGACCAGTAGGGGGACATGATTGTATAGGCCTAATGCCATCTGATCACTGTGGGATTTCCAAAACAGTGGGACGGTTTAAATTTGCTCCTAAGATCATTTGACAGGTTGACAACAAGAGAAGTATAATCCAAAGACCATTTAAGGGCAACGACCCCTTCAATGACAGTAGAGCTGACTGCCCACAGAGTACAACTTTGTTGGGAGAAAATCAAGCTGATGCCACACATGGAAAGTTATCACCCATTTCCTCGGACCTCAAGCCTTCCTCCCTTCACAATAGAAAGCTGCAAAGCAGACATTCAATGAGTAATCCACATGGAGCATCCAAGAGAACACTGAAAAGTCAACCATATTTTGTTTTACAAGAAGGAGACCAGAAAGTGACGTGTGGGCAGTTGCAAAAGTAGGGTAACTAGGTTTCAAGGCTGTATGAGAGTACAATTATTGAGCTACCAATGCAAATTCACCACCAACCAGAAAATAAGGCCAAAAATAGCCCAGGACAATTGCCCTGCTGTAAATTCTGTTGTTTATCTTTTTAAACCTCAGCCCCACTTGCAAGTAAAGTGCTGGCTCGCGCCATGGCTCATGCAGATTTAATTCCTATTAATCCTCTAACAGTAGACGCTGCTGGTAGCAATCACTGCTGCCAGTCCTTCCGGTTCCAACTTTCTCCTCTGGAATGGCATTTTGGGATGAGAGTATCTAGCTTGCAGATGGAGTGGCACTTTCAATGTGAAGACATGAAGATATTTACCAAACCATAGCAGGGAGCTTTGTGGGGGAGAATGACAAATTTACAAACAAAAAGAAAATTCCCCAAATTACAGAAACAATTGGAGTGGCAAGCATGCCAAGTAAGAAGCAAGCAGACACTAGCAGAAGATCCAAGCTCCAGTGTAGGAGACAGAGAGAGACAGACAGAGAGAGAGAGAGAGAGAGAGACAGAGAGAGAGACAGAGAGAGACAGAGAGACAGACAGAGAGACAGAGAGAGAGAGAGACAGACAGAGGGGGGGTGAGGGAGGGAGGGAGACAGACAGAGGGAGAGAGAGAAACTAGTTCTTGTTAAATTAGGCACAAGATATGCCACATCTATCAGACTGAAAGACAAACTGGGAAAAATAAAACTTGAGAGAAATGGTTTCATAACTGTAGGCTGTAATGTTCAGTACAAATCAGGCAATTCCAGGAGCATATCTCCAGATGAGTTTGTTGTTTTTCCCCAACCAACTGAATGGCCTTCATCAAAGCCTCTCTCTCAGTGCCTTTGCCTAAAAACATAAACACCCGTCCCACCACCATTCTGCACTGGAATAAATTTCAGTACACATGTGACTGCTTCAGGAATAAATGGGGTGACCAAGAACTTCATACACATCTATTTTGACTAAAATCCCCGAAGGAGTGGAAAGTCTGTCTCTCTAATGTTGAGCCAAACCCTAGGGCACCTTCTCTGTGTGGGGCATAGCTCTGCCCTGTGACCCGACACACAGGTACACTGACCACCCATCTTCTCTCGAACACACCATAGCTTCTTCCTTCCACGCTTCGGCATGCTCCAGTCTCCCTACTGCAATCCTCTCCTTGGCACTTTGGGTGACCTTCTCTCATTCTTCAGGCTGCAAGTCAACTGTTCTTTCCTCAAAGCTGCCTTTCCAGTCTACCTGGCATCTAAACAGGCTCACTCCCTGACTAGGTGCCTCTGCAACTTCATACCATTTATATCCTTGATGGTGTAACCTGAATCTCCGATGTTCATGAGGACAAGGAACCGGCCTGCCTTGGAGGTCCTTGTAACCCTGGTGCTTAAAACATTAAGTGCTTTCTTGGATGAAAGAATACTCAAGACAAAAAAGAAACTAAAAATGAGTGGGACATAATTCCTGTTTGCAAAGACATAATTAGGCTTCCTATTCTCTCCACCAAAACCAGAAATCACAGCCTTTGGACCTTTGTTCAGATTCTTCCAGAACCTATGATAAGACAGACCTAAAAATGAGATGAAAATAAACATGAGCACACATTCTTGGGAAAGATTTTGTAATCTAGTTGACAGTAAATAACCACAAATATTTTCAATCAAGTTTCAAGGGATGTTGCTGCAGCAAACACAGCCTCTGAAAACATGGCTGTAAAGAGCATTCACGTTCTTCCCAAATTCCCCTTTATCTTAAGAAGAAGTTTAATGCATACAGTTACCCATAATAAAAACTACTTTAACCAGCTTCCTTTGAATAGGTATAGTCATGTTGCTAAGTTCTGGCTAATTTAACATAGGTGACACTGGTGTGGGCAACTTCCAGAAAGTTCCCACTGAAAGGGGGAAATCTGATATAATGTATCCAATTCTCTTTGGTGCCTCTTGGAATGAAGAGATAATGGCAGAAAATCACGTCACTGTCTTGCACAGAAGGTAGCAGCCAAGCGTTGAAGATGGAGGAATATCTCGATAGAAGGAAGACAGGGTGTCTCACATCCAACTGCCCTGTCCTTCTTTAGATTTCATTCCAGGTAAGAGAGAAGTAAAATCCAATTTAAAACCACTGCTTTCTTGGGTTTTCTGTCACTGGCAACCTAACCTAAGCTAACCCAAGCTGTTCCAATAGGCCAAGGAAACACACTAATGGAGGCTCATTCCCAAGATTAGGATGACCCAGCAAACAACTCATCTGTCCATCTCTGTTTGTATCCTCCACGGTCCGAATGACTCTCACACATAAGCCACTGATACTACCACACTCATCATCTGACATCTGGGAGAGGCTAGAACTGCAAATTATGTGAAAGCAGCTTTTGCCTTGACCTCCCATTTTCACAGGAGACAGAACAAAAACAACGCTGCTCAAGAGAGAAAAACTGAAAGATGGGAATAGCACCAGGACCCAGAGACATCAGTTTTGGTAAAACACAAGCCATGGGAATATGCCAGCGCTTGCCTGCCTTTTGGAATTTCTCTCTCATCTACTGGGAACGTGAAAACCACACTCTTCCCACCTCTCTGTTCACAAGCCTATGCAGAAATGGACTTGAATTTGTGAGTTCTGTTGTATATTCCAAATAATATCTAAATCTGGTGCAGGGGTTTGACACATCACAAGTTGATGATAGCATTCTAAGAAAAATAAATTTTTCATAATTCTAAGTTATCCACAGATACATATCTTATTCTTCTTCCAGGATAAGACAATTAACATCACTCCTCTGTTACATAGTATCATCTTCACTTTCCTGAAAGAAGCATGCTTTCTCAATACAGGTATTGAAAGTTTCTCTCTCTATGGCTTTTCATTAAAATCTATGAACAGATTTCTCCCTACCATTGTGGTCCCACTCCATGTCACTATACAACATGTCACTCTACTCCACCTCTTCCTTTCCATTTTAATTCGACCACACTCCACTCTACTCCACGAGGAGGAACATGCTCAGTTTGGACTGGAGCTGTGTGACTTGACAAGTTCTTCAACTTCTATGAAGGTATGCATCTACCAACTACTCTTGTGACCACTGTGAGGAGACAAAGCATTTACCCTTTGTCCAGTATTTTGATCAGCACCTTGCATGTATCAAACCCTTAATCCTCACAAAGCCCTGACAGGTGCGTGCATGCTTCAGCATACTCAGTATGCAGATGGAGAAACACACACACACACACACACACACACACACACACACAGTGATTAAGTGATATGCACCCAGTCACAGGACTGATCGGTAACAGGTATGCGATATGAACCTAGAAGTTAGGACTCCAGAAATTCTTCTGACATAAGAGCTGAAAGGGTCCTCAGGCTGCCTGCAAGACCTCCCAGGAGCCTTTCCAGGCAGATTCCATCAAACCTAGACAGACCTGCAGGGAGGGAAGAGACGTCAGGGTCTCTCTATATCCAAGGACTTAAAATATCTAAAAACCTAGTGACAATACACTGGGGTCAACCACATGTCACTTAGAATCAGATGGAAGAATCTGGTCATGAAACTTCTCTGTACTCAGCTGAGAGAGGCAGGTAGAAAGTAATCTGGGGCATCCATAAACCAAAATCGCCCCTGTCCAGCAGTGACAAAGAAAAGTATGTTTAATCCTGTGGCAATCTATCAAGTGTCATGGCGTACAGTCAGCATATAAAGTGCAGCATTATTTTCAATGGAAGAACTTTCTCCGAGCTCAACCGATTTTGTAGAGGCAATGGGTATCTAGGATCAAAAAGCCTGCAGATTTATGGTGGTGGCTGTTTACCAGAATTGAAAATATCAAATTCCATTTCTCACAAAGATAAAAGAATATTTAAACAAGACCATGCGCACAGAATTGAAAGGGGAGAGATTGACTTATTTTCATCAGATATTTTTAAATCACCAATTTCACTTTTTGTTTTTTTGTCTCTGTGCGCCCCCAGATATTCTGAAAGGGAACACATGGAGGTAAATCAAGAAGGCAAAGTGACTTTACAGAAGAAAGAAGAAAGATATCTTGCCTAGTTCTTGCACAAGCTTACTTAAGAAAGTGGAAATGGAAACACGTGGATGTGTCTATATTCATTTATCAAGAAAGCGCCATGCGTCACTTGTGTGGGATGTGAGTGGTGTTGAACTTTTCACTAGATCAGTTACCGAACTCTGCATGAAGGATAGATACAAGACTAGGAAGGATACTGAAAACACCTGAAGCAAAGCATTTTGCAAACAAAAGGAGCAAGAGCAAAGGAATAATAATAGATTTAATTGGATAGCAGGTGACCCGGATAACAAACTGAATATATAAACAATGGGTGATCTTCTAAGCTAGGCTTGTATCCAATTTCAGTCAGAGTAATTAATGAAAAATTCATAAACACACACACTTGGAATGTGCAACTCTAGATTTCCTGTCTGACATAGTAAAATTAAATATCAGATGCCCCGTCAGAAGCAAATAACAATTTTGATTTAGAGGAGTGCCTGGGTGGCTCAGTCAGTTAAGTGTCCGACTTCAGCTCAGGTCATGATCTCATGGTTCATGGGTTCAAGCCCTGCGTTGGGATCTGTGCTGACAGCTAGCTCAGAGCCTGGAGCCTGTCTTCGGATTCTGTGTCTCCCTCTCTCTCTGACCCTCCCCTGCTCATGCTGTCTCTATCTCTCTCTCAAAAATAAATAAGACATTAAAATTTTTTTTTAAATCAATTTTGATTTAGAAAGTGACCAGAAGAAAAGTCTATGTTTCAGCACTCCATATTGTTCACCTAATGTTTTAAAAGGACTTGGAATCTTGTTGATTCACTCAGTTCTTCTTTTTTTATAAACACATTTAAAATTCACCTCGCTTAGTTAAAAAGTGGAATGCACACAACAGAGTAGGAAAAGATAAGACTGAAAAACAGAGGGTTTGGACCATCGAAGGCATTCAGTACCATACTAAGTGGCTTAGGGTTGATCTGATAAGCAGCAGGGAGCCATTGAAAATTTCTGAGCAGAGAACGTGACATGCGTAGAGATGTGACTGAGGAAGATTTATTTGGAAACTGGATACAAAATTAATCAGGGTATACATGCATGTGTGTGCGCGCGCGCGCGCGCGCACACACACACACACACACACACACACAATCAGCAACACATGCACTCTTACAAGAAATTCTTGCTTGAGACAGATAATGAAATTTGAGTAAATGATATAGTCCTAAAAGGGGTCAAGGTGAATGACAGCATGTCCATGCTCGCACTAAAACTTCAAGTATAATCGCTTCTGGGGCTATTTTCGTTGATTATGCAACACAAACAAGAGCGTGGCTGCTCCAGCAATTTTCTTTCTAGATTTCTTTAATGGCCAGCTGGCCGTGCAGACTGAGTGAACCTAGACAAAAATGTACAATTCTAAGGAGTTTTAAAAATAAATAAAATGTTACAAAAGATGCCAGGATAAGGACAGTGTGAATCTTATTCAGAAACTCAACATCAAATTTTGCTAACGTTGTCTTTTAATTTGGATGGTGAAAAGGGATTTGGCTAACATTTCCGCTGAGAGTGAATTTATGGTCCCCTTGCCTGTGGTATCATCTTAATAAAATCAGAGAAACAAAATACATCAAAAAACAACTTGTGTACTTCCTTCTAAATACCCCAAACCCCATGCCTCTTTTTCCTACAAATATCAGATAGTCATGGTAATCCTGGTGGCGGTAGAAGTGCTAAGTTATGTACTGGGGTGCACACTCCCTCACCACTGCTGCCTCCAACTTTTGCTACAGCCTTCTAAGGATTTCATAGGCCTTCTTCTTTCCAACCCACACACTGCTGTTAGCAATACCTTCCCCTAAGCAAGAGTTTTCATCCAAAGCTGGTTGTCTCTCCCAGGTTACATTTGGGGACATTTTTGGTTGTCATAGTAGGGAGAGAGTATGTTCCTGGCATCTAGTGAGTAGAGGACAGGGATGCTGCTAAGCCTCCTGAATGTAGAAGACAGTGTTTCACAAGAAAGAATTGTCTAGATGAAAATGTGAATAGTGCCAAGGCTGAGGACTCTTGTCCTAAACAAATGAAGATGACATTGGTTTATACACTTTGCAAAATTCACAACAGCAACTAGTATGAAGTCTAAAGTCTGAGTGTGGCTTTCAATCTCCACAGAATCTGGTCTGACCACCTTGTCTGATTCATTCCTGTGTTACACTGCTCCCACCTAAACTCCCTGCTCGCAGATGCCTAGGGATTTCAGTCCACCTGAAATGAGGGAAACCTGCTTCCTCCTACTTCAGTCCTCTGGCTCAGCCTTTGCCCCTAACTGGGCAATACTTTCTACTTGGATGCCATTTGTATCCATCCTTCCAGGATGACCTTCTCTGTGGACCTCGGAAGCCACCATGACCACTAACATCACAGGACACTGAATGGCACTTCTCCTATTGGCAACCCATCTGTACCCATGCACCCGATGAACCACCCGCTTGATCCTACAGTCAAAATCATCATTTATTCACACGTCCAACACCAGTCTACCCAGAGGGACAGCTCACACCAACTTACATCTCTTCCATTCTTTCTGTCCTGCCATTTGCCTTTGTCTCTTGGCTGCACGAATCACAAGCCCTTGTCCCACATCTAGCCCATCCGATCAGAACCTTGGAAAAAGTGGCCTTTGACTGACCTGTGGATGTTGCTATATCTCAAGTGACACACTTTTTGTGGGTCTGGGAATGAGTGGTCTGAAACTCGGTCATCATTATGTGCCTTTGACAAGTAGAAGCAAGGGTAGAAGAGATGATTGAACGAAAAGGAATTGATACGGCAGCATTTCCACACCCTACCCATCTCCCTGCTGGTAAGCAGATTTGTCATTCAGCTGATTTCCCTCCCTAGTCTGCTGATCTGTCAGATAGGTGCCTGGACATAGCTGGTGCTGGACTTTGAGAATAGAAGGAAGAGGAGGAATAGGCAGGCTTACTGAGAAAGGAAAAACCACACATGGAATAATAGGTTGTAGGAGAAGGTGGAGGGGCTGATGTGCTGAGGGCTCAGTGGTGGTGGAAGGGGCTGGACACAGCCAATGCAAGGTTGTGACATGGTATAAATCCAAGAACACAGGGAAGAAAAGAGGACATGAGAAGTGTTGCTGAAGATTATAAATTATACTTGCTATAATATATATTTTCTCCAGGAGATGTTAATAAGTTGTTTTAAATTATTTTAATTGTCAAAGATTATTTTGTTTTTCATTGTTCTACTCGACTGACTGGCAGTTGGTAAAGAGACAGGTTTATATGGGCCAAAGTTTTCTAAGGGGAGCACAGATATCAAAGAACTCCTTTTCTATGGAAAAAGAAACTGAAGTTAAGAGAAGTAACTTACTTTGCCCCCAATCATCTGACATTAGAATCGAGCTTCAAACTCAGTCAGGATTAGGACAAAGTCCACACTCACCACTTCAGTATTCTGCCTCTCCAAAAAAAGTGTTTAACTGCAATTCAATTTTTATTATTCAAAAAGCTCTTATTTCCAACAATGGCGTTGTATAGTTCCTTTTACTGACTACCTCCATGATATTAAAGACAACCACTTATGTAGGTGATCCATACACAGATAAAAGTTCTCTATAATATACCTTTCAGTTCCTGTGCATCCATTCTCACTGAGTCATAAGTTGTATAGGTAGGGGACATATAATAGCTTTGCTTACAGAGAAGATATTCAATAAATGCTACTAATGATGATGCATATACATGGAAAGGATCATGAGCTTCCATCCAGCAAAGCAACCTAAAATTCTCATTGAATTCCTTTTGTCCTAAATTTCTCTTACCATTATGTTGCACAGGCCTATATCCGAGAGAGCTAGAGTTCCCTAGTGTATGTTTGTCACGGAACCTTTGTTCCCTTGTTCTTTATGAGAATTTTGTCCTACTCTGAGTTGAAGAGAAAAATAACCCATTTATATTCTCTGCACTACTCTTTGGGTTTTATTCCAATTGCTATTGTGACAGGGGCTGCTACGAAGATGAATACCAATGTAAGCAAGGAGTTAAGTGCACTGTTGCTCCAATTGCAGTGAGCTGGTCAGATGATTCAGAAGAAAGAGAAAGGCAGCAGTGTTGAATTCTAAATTTAGATAGATGGACAGACAGATAGATACAGAGATGGGGAGATAGAGATGTATGTATATACACAGGTATACCTTTACGTATCTATCTATCCACCCACCCACAAACCATCTGTCTAGCTTTGGCTGGGAGACAAAATAGCATGTGGTTAAGAGTACAAACTTCACGCTCAGACACCAGGTCCTGATATAACCTCTATGTAGGTGACTTTGGAAAATTCATCTCAGCTTTTCCATATGAACCACAGGTATGGTAATAGTGGTACCAGTCTCAGAGGTATGCTGTGACTTCCCCAGGGATCAGTGCATGGAGGCTGTGGAGCCTACCTCACCTTCCAAAGGAGGTAATACACTAGCAATACAGTGATCACTGTGGGAGGTGCTAAAATGATGTTAATTATGAGGGATGGTAGAAAATAAATCACATTGCTTTTAGTCATCTTTTTGTTGAAGCCCCCAGTGTTGATCTCTAGGAGAACAGGATTTTGAGTTAGAGGAGACTTGAGTTCAAATCCCAACTTTGCCATTTATTAGAGAGATATGTGTGTGTGATAGAGAGGGAGGGTGGGGTGGGACAGAGGGAGAGGGGTAGGGAATGGCCATGTCCCTTCAACAGAGAGTCAGTACTCTTGTCTGTAAGAATGGATAATAGTAGTACCTACCTCATAGGGCTATTGGGAAAACTACATTATACAACATATGAGCATAAGTCTAGCGTACTGTTTGTCACATGGTAAGCACAAAAAAATTGTTGTTCTTGAAGAATTCATTCTATTATTAACTGTCTAGATGGGCTGGGCCTCCACTTCCCATTCACACCCATCTGAAAGTCATTGTTATCAGGAACTATTAGCTAATTCCTTATGCGGAATTTAAATCTTCCAGACAACCTCAGCTGCTGCTCCATGCTAATTATGTACTTATCTTATCTGCATATCTGTTGCAAATTTACAGCCACTGTTGTTCTTCTGGCTGGCTCCTGCCTATACACAGTCACAAATAGTTTACAAAACAACAACAGAAACAACAACAACAAAAGTTTGTCAGGGAGACTAAGACAAAGCAAGAGCATACAATGACATCCTGCTCTTCTGACTAACTGGGGCTCTTTGAATTTCTTCAGGTCAACTTCTCTACACAATTACAGAGCTGAACATCAGATGTCCTGCACTTACCCTGCCATGATATCACTCCAAAACCATATTTTAATAAAAATCTGGGAGATGGTTTCTCTGTCACAGTGTCAAGTGTCCCAAACCCACCAATAATAAATGTCTGGCTTTTGGCTCTCAGTAGCTAGAACTAAAAGAAAGCAAGGGCTTTAGAGACAGAAAAATGAGTTCAATTCCTGACCCTACCACACACTGACTGTGTGACCTTGGGCAAGGAACCTAACCTTTCTGAAATCCCTGTAACAAGAGGATGATAGCAGTACCTACATTATGGGTAGGGCTTCCACCTGGTTCAATACCAAGGGTATCGCTCAGATCTGGGTCCGTCTGACTCTCATTCCCTGGGGGTGGAGTTACTGCTTTTTTGGTTGCTTTGAAAATAAATGAGTTAATACATGCCATCACTTAGAGCAGCACTTGGCACACAGTAATTGCTAAATAAATAGCTGTTAGCATTATCAGTATTACTATAGGATTGTGAGGATTGAATGTGATCATCCTGATAAAGGGCTGAGCACAATGGCTGGAACATGGGAAGCTCCCATTAAGAGACTGCTAGAGTCACTATTGCTTGTAAACTATACCAGCCCCACTGTGAATGAAAACTAGCAGGAAGAGATCATCTCACACTCCCCATCCCATAGCAAATGCCATAAGGACATCAAATTGGGTGTGAAAACACAAAACCAGGTATCGTTCAATTATCTGCACTAATGGAAAGGTTTGGAAGCAAGGACAATCAACCAGGTGGATAATCCAAAACCACATTCACTTGGCCATGAAATGCACCGTCAGTTCACATTCAAATAGGCTATGTCTGCCATTCTGGGGATTAATTTCAACAAAATAATGAATCCACACAAGACAGGCCTGATTCAAGCTGGGAAGTGCCCTGGTTCTTTGGTCTGTTTCCTGCTCATCTCCTCCCTGCAACATACTCCATGCTGAGAACAGCCAGCAGGCTTCCCCGAGTAGTACAGAGAACCAATCTAAACAGGATTGACCCCTCTCAAATCTTCCCAGAGCATGAAAGAGACCCGGCTTTCAAAGGCTTCTTCTGCATGAAAATTAACTAGGGCTCCTGGATGAGATGCCACAGATAAGGAGCTAAGGTGACATCTTGTTGCAGAAAATAGAGCCGAACCATGTAGTGCCTTTGCCTTGTCCAAGACCCACAGTGTTGCTCATTTTCCTTGACATAAAGATATCTAGAATCCCACCTCCCATCACAAATACTGCAAGTTCAAAAAGAATGACTTTCCTCTCCATGAAGTAGATTGCTTGATGTAACATGGGCTTTCAAAATCAAACACTGCAATGAGTACTATACTGTATATATTCATCCATTAAATAAATACTGAGAGCCTATTAAGAGGTTGGTGATGGACAAGGAACTGAGCATGTAAAGAAGAGAGGAGACATGAAGTCCTTGCCTTACAGCCTAGTGAAAACAAACAGAAAAGCAATGGCAGATGAAAGTAATAAAGTAAACATTGTGGTGAGAACACACAGATAGAGCACCAGACCTTGTCTGCCGGGGACTAGGGGCTGGGGGCCATGATCTAACCCTGACACTCCCTGGTAAGTCAACATCACCTCTTCCCCATTCAACCACAAGAGACCCCTTTTGGTCTTTCCTACAAGCCATTTTTTGTTCCAAAGACAGAGTAGTCTTCAAATGTGAATCTGAGCAAGCCAATCTTCCAATCTCCCAGTGGCTTCCTGCTGCTGTAAAACGAAAACCATGTCCTTACTTTGGCATGGAAGGCCTTGCCTGATCTGGCCCTGCCTACCTGCCTCTTCTCAAGGCCCACCATGCCCACCTGGCTCACTGGGTTCCAGCCATATTGGTTCCTTTCAGCTTCAATAAAACAATAAGCTCCCCTTTTGGCCCCCTGAGGACCTTCTGATCCCTTCCACTGGGATGATTCTCCCACACAGCTGATTCCAGTTTCCCTGTTTGGTCTCTGCCCAAATGCTACATCCTTATTGAGGCCCCTCCCGTCAACCTCATGCAGGGGACAGAGGGTGGGAGGAAAACTAAATCCTAACTGACCTTCCTTCCAAGCATTCTTAACATGTGGAATGCTCAGTTCTTGCCTGTTGCCTTGTTTATGTCTACGAATGCATGAAATGTAAATAGGAGCAAATGTTGTTGGACCCCTCACAATATGTCAAGTACTCTTCCAAGCTCTTTTCATGTGACAACGCATTTCACCTTCACAGCTAACGTGCAGGCTGGGTTATAGCTGTGGAGACAGGCACAGAGAGGTAAAGCAACTTGCACACTGGTTGTGTGACTTGTATGTAACAAAGGCTACATTTGCACCTGGGAAGCCTGGCTGTAAAAGCCATGTTCTTAACTTCCATACTGAGTTGCTTCTCAATCACAAGTGTCTTTATTTTCCATTATAATAAAATCACCTCCCCAAAGGGTCATTAAAAAGTGACAAAGACCATGGAGGAAGTTTGTTTAGTAGAACTCTGCCTGTTGCTTCCCTTCAGGATCTTCTTCCTCCCCTCCTCCCCTGTAACAGTGAACATCCTGCCCTGTCCTTTTAGAATGCACTCTACCCATAATCACCCTTAGCAGCTGTGACTACATAAAGCTTATTTATACCCATGTCCTATGGCTAAAAGAGATCTTTAGGCAGCCCACAACCCTGTCCAAAGAGTATATACATCACCAGGAGACAGGCTGTGAAATAGACAGTGTTGATTTAACTAGAAATGCCCATTATCCAAAAGCAAGGAAAACCCAAGGCCACCTCTGCTTTTTCCCACACTGCCTTCTATTTCCTACTACCCCCAGTTCCATTCTAATTCTGTGCCTCAATCTTAAATGCATTAAAAACATACACTATTCTATTACTTTCTTTCTTTCTTTTTTTTTTTTTTTTTTTTAACTAAACAGGCTCAACTTAAGGTCAGTCTCTTCTGGTACACTGGCTCCTATTATGGAAGGAATAAAGGAGAGACTGCTTTTAAAAAGAGAGGCTGCTTTTAATGACAGTTTCTGAACAGTGGCCTTTTGTACTTGAAGGGACTGATGATAAAGCTCACTGTCAACTGACAGTAACATCAATGTCAGAGCACAAAGGGACGGATGTCCCTCAATATGGGATCATCCCAGAGCCATTAACCAGTGCTGGTCTGCTCTACCATCTTGGAGGATGGCTAGTACTCAGGACAATCTGGCTGCGGTTTCCTCTCAGCAGAGTCAGAGAAATAAGGCAGAGTCAAGAAAGAAAACTCCCTCTCTCCTGCTCTCCCCTCCCCCACAGAGGTGCACACTCCATATATGAAAGTAATTCAACACTGCCTGGAGGTGAGGAGTCATGGTCCGGGTTTGAATCCTAGTTTTGCTAAGCCTTGCTGTATGATTTTAGGCAAATATCTTTGCTTCTCTATGCTCTAGTGTTCTCATCTGTAATATGGAGATAATAATACTATATTATAGGGTTATTTTGCAGATAAAGTGAGGAGCTTCATGCAAAAACTCAGCACGATGTCTAGATAAACACTCAAAATGTAGGTTAGCTGTTTTTACTATTGTATCAGAACAGAACTATAGTCTATACCGTACTTTCTCAAGCATTAGTTAATTGCCTCTCCCTAATACTTTTATGAGGGAGATAGGACTTATAGTACTTCAACCATTTTACAGGTAAGGCTCAGACAGGTGTTATGATGGGCTCCAAATCATATAAGTGACCAACTAGAGGGAAAGAAAGACCATACTGTTCAAAAGATAAAATGTGGGATTTGCCTGCCCATTCTTCCTTGGCTGCTTGGAGGAATTTCTTCTTCAGCAGGAGAAGCTGCCAAACCACCAAGAGGTAGAGACAAGTGGAGATTCAAGGTGAATGCAAAAAGGGAAGGCCTCACAGTTTTTGGCCACTGGTTCCAGTCACAAAAGCTTGGGGTCCAGTCTCCGAAACCTCTATTCCTATAGTTTTTTTTTTTGTTTTTTTTTTTAATAGGCTAACACAAAAGCTCCCAAACCCACTATCCAAGATAGTCTATGATCATTTGGGGCTTCTTTTACTCCATTTTGTTAATAGTGGTATGAATTCTGCTTCCATTACTTGCAATCAAAATATTCTAATATTACAGGGGTGTGTGGTGGTGGTGGGGAGCTCAGTCAGTTAAGCATATGACTCTTGGTTTAGGATCAAGTCATGATCTCATGGTTACGGTTCTGAGCCCCATGTCAGGTGTCAGCATGAAGCTCACTTGGGATTCTCTTTCTCCCTCTCTCTCTCTGCCCCTCTCACACTCACTATATCTCAAAACAAATGAATATTTTTTTTTAATTCTACTATTACAGATGCCAAAAATATGAGTATGGACATAGACATCTAAGAAAGCTAAAATATTTAAGCAAAAGTGGAGTTAGCAAGAAGTTAGGTCAAAGTAAGCTGCATATTTTTGTTGAAATAATCATTTCAGTGGTCTTGAGAGACCTTGAAATTTTGAGAAAGAAAACACGGGAGAGACGTCCCATGTTCCAAGAGGTCTTGTTCAAAGAAGGACAGGCCCATGGGAAGGCATTATGGTGTAGTGGCTTTGGCATCAATAAATGATGGTCGAATGGCAGTTCCACTGCGGACTAGCTCTAAGTGCTTGCACAGGTCACTTCAGTTCTCTGACCTCCTATTTCCTCCTCCATGAAATAAGGATTCTAATGCCTCTCAGAGTTGTTAGGAGAGCCAGCAAGGGTGTACATAAGGCAGACAGAAAGTTATTAATAAATAGTGACTCTTATGAGTATGTTCAGGGTAGTAAAGAGATCCAACAGTAAAAGCTGACAGGTTTTAGGCTGCAGACTATGGTCTCCCTAGAGGTACAAAGTATGCTTTCATTGTCTGGGGTCTGCTGTCACTTGGCCCAAGGTCTGGACTCTGTGAAATGCTTAATAAAAGTCAATGAATAGATAAATGAAAAATGAAATCATTGATGCATGTACATAGCGTTAGAGGGATCTTAACCATAAAAAGCCATTATCAATGTCCTCAAGGAAAATGTATCTGGCAAGGTATTTAGTGCCATATTGCATTAAGAGAATCTTCATGACAGCTGTCAAGAAAAATAGTTTTTTCCAAGAGTAAAACCTACAAGATAGTGGAAATAAGAGTAAAGCAATCATCTCTGCTTATATTCATGAACCCATGTGACTTACTTGCAAAGATACAAAAAGTAAAAGCGCATCATTCATTCAATCCTTCATTTATTTATGACTTTATTCACCTGCATTAGCTCCTGCTCTGGTTCAGCAATGTTATGTACCCCAGGGATGCAAAAATGAAGACACAGTTGCTGCCAAGAAACCCTCAAACAAGGGCATGAGGAAGATATATGAATGACTACCTTTGATCAAATATAATAAATATCATACTGTCAGAAATAGTAAAGGCTCTAGAACTCCTGAAAATGGAGCACTCACTTTACCAGAGGAGATGGGGCTGTGCCAAGGCAGACGGGGAAGGATGCAGCCCTGAAGGAGCAAACGGCAACGCAAAGGCATAAAGCTATGAAGATACCTGCCATCTTAGGGGGAGAGAGTGGATTCTCTGCTCTTCAGAGCAAAGACTGCATGAGGTGAGCGGGGGCACCAGGACCTGAAGCCTGGGTTGACCTGAGACCTGTGGGCCTTGAATACCAGGCTAAACCATCAAGATTTCATTCTGTAGAAAACGGCAGGCCACCAACATATTTTGACAGAGGGAGGGACATAACCAAAGCAGAATCTTAGTAAAATAACTTTGAAAGTAGAGCAGAGGGTAGATTGGGAGGGATGGTAGGGTAATAGATTTTTTTATATTAAAAAGTCCAAAATTTTCTAAGGATTTTATGTAAGATGACTAGACATATGGAAACTTTGCTAGCTGTAATGAGAGAAGGCTGTGTAAGTCAGGCCTTGCGAAGAGAAAGTACAAGAAAACCCACCTCTAACTACATTGGCAGGGTGGCAAGGGAGGGAAAGTGTTTACTGGCTTATGTAACTGAAACCCTCAGTGGTAGAGACGAGCTCAAACACAGGTGTTTGTACAGGGTCACCTGGGCTTGCTCTCCCTCCGTCTCTTGAATCTGCTTTCCTCTGTACAGTCCCTCATCTTAGGCAGGACCCCCCCCCCCCCCATGGCGGCGCAGCTACTCCAGGCTCCCATGCTCACAACCCCTAACCAGCTGAATCAAGGTGTTGTTTCCCCAGCAATTTGTGAAATGAGTTTCACAGGCCTGTCCTGGACCAGGTACTTATCCCTGAGCCATTCACTGATGTAAGGATTTGGGGTGCCCTGACTGGTGAAGCCTGGGTTAGGTGCCACTTTTGAATCAGGTGGGTCCACCTACCCACCCAACCCCACAAGGAAAGGAAGGGGCAGGCTGCTGCCTGCTGAAGAAGAGAAGACAGCTGAGTAGACAACACACAGATGCCTCATTTGGGAGATGGGAAGGGGAGAAAGGTGTGGGGTGAGAAAGCAAATGCAGTTGTAAACCTTAAGCTTTAGCAGCAGTGCCCTTATGTAAGTGCACCTGCAGCCAGTGTTACTGGAGAACCTTCAACTGCTTCCCCAGGCCTCTAAGAGCACTTGGAATTTTAAGAATCAAAATACTTTCATTGCTCTCAAATCAACTAAAGTCCCCTGAAAATGTAAAGAACTAAATCTCTTCAAAGATGTGAAGATGCACAGTGGAAATGAAGGGACAAACAGAACACTTCTAATTCACTAGATATTTCCAAATAAAAAAGCCTCCTCCCTGGAATAGATATAAAATTCTCCAAATACAGCTACTAATAAGAGTATACTAAGGCCCTTACATGACTAGGAATATCGACCTTTACTCTCTGCTAACAGTGATAGTAACTTTTACAATTCATACACCCCTTTTGATTGAAGAGAATAAACTCAGCTTTCTCTGCAGAAAAAACACAAAACATTTTCCTCAGCATTTCCAGACATCCACATTCTTTGAAGTGTATACAATTATATTATGACTCTGATAGGTTTTTTTTAATTTTTAATTTTTAATGTTTATTTTTGAGACAGAGAAACAGAGCATGAGTGGGGGAGGGGCAGAGCGACATGGAGACACAGAATCTGAAGCAGGCTCCACGCTCTGAGCTGTTAGCACAGAGCCCGATACGGGCCACGAATCCAGGAACCATGAGATCATGACTTGAGCTGAAGTCAGACGCTTAACCGACTGAGCCACCCAGGTAGCCCCTAGAGTTTTTGAGTGATGTTAAAACTATCAGAGGGGCGCCTGGGTGGCTTAATCGGTTAAGCGTCTGACTTTCGCTCAGGTCATGATCTCGCGGTTCGTGGGTTCGAGCCCCGCGTCGGGCTCTGTGCTGACTGCCAGCTCAGAGCCTGGAGCCTGTTTCAGAGTCTGTGACTCCCTCTCTCTCTGACCCTCCCCTGCTCATGCTGTCTCTCTCTCCTAGAAATAAATAAAACATTTAAAAAAAAAAACTATCAGAGTCATGGGGTGCTTGGGTGGCTCAGTGGGTTAAGTGTCCGACTTCAGCTCCGGTCATGATCTCACGTTTTGTGGTTTCGAGCCCCACATCGGGCTCTGTGCTGACAGCTAGCTCAGAGCCTGGAGTCTGTCTTCGGATTCTATGTCTCCCTCTCTCTCTGACATTCCCCTGCTCACGCTGTCTCTCTCTCTCTGTCTCTCTCTCCCTCCCAAAAATAAATAAAACATTAAAAAAAAAAAAAACTCTAACTGCAGATTGGTGATTAAACATGATTGAAGTCCAGATGAAAAGGAGACCTAGGTTCAGAAGAAGGGTCATGTGTTTATTATATGTGTGACTTACAGAAAACTGCTTAACCTCTCTGTTCCTCAGTTTCATGGTCTGTGGAACAGATATAATACTAATCCTCAAATGAGAATTAGATAACATTGAAAAAGTTGAATGTGTGTGTGTACACTTGGAAACTTAAAATATACACTTGGAACCCAAGTATTTTGGCTTTTGAAATCCCAAATAATTTCAACTGTGTGTTCAAATGTGTGTGTATATATATATTTATGTGTGTGTTTAAGAAACTATAGTTTTCCAAACTGGACACAATGTAAATGCCTTATAAAGGAATGCTTACATAAAAGATAGACTTATACAATAAAATACTATGTAAACCTAAAGCAGAATGGAGTGGACCTATATAGGCTGATAGAGGAATATCTTCATGATATATGATTACATACCAAAAACACAGTACCAAATAATTGGTTGTGAATAAATGATATGATTCAATAAACCACAAATATGGTATAAACAATACAGGATTTATGTACTTATAAGTTTTAAAATATTGATAATCATTATGCATATAATATAGATATACATAATAAATACATAAATAGAAATGCACAAAAAGGGACTTAGATATGACTAAGAATTTATGGTAGATACATATAAAAAAACAAAAATGATTGCCTCTGGGAGGTGAATTGGCTATTTATAATTAGACCTGAAATTTTATTCTATGTTTGAAATTCTCTTTTTTTGTACCACATGCAAAATATTATTTAATGCCTCCCCCCCCCCATGTGTCTACTGTTGTTTACCCTATCTGTGAAAACCCCAAGCAGAATTTCCATTCCTAATAGTGTTCATGTGTGAATGGACCATTGGGCTTTTTTCAGATCACCATATTTACATGCATGGGCTACTTTGTCGAAAATGATGCTAGCTGATTAAGAGAGTTTGTGAAAAAGTACCCACTGTGATTGAAACACTCATTTAATACATTTTAAGTGCCTGAAATGCTCAGCTTCCTTGATTGGTGTTGATTGTTTGCATTTGATTTATTTCCTCAGTATCAGTGTTCATTAAATTACTTAATGTAATGGCCACCCTGTAGCTGCAGCCTTACCTAACTCCCCATCTTTGGGCTCATTCTGATTCCTGGCAGCTCTCCTCAGGAGCCAGGAGCTAGATTTTACCATCCGAGAGCTATGTGTTGCTGAGAGGTTACTTACAAGGAAAATTATCTTTCAAAGGAATCCACAGCAGTCATGTCTCATTTTATTTTATTTTATTGCTATTTATAGCTTCTATTCTTGGCAGCAGTCTTATTATTTTTGACAATTTATTAACTACCATGGGCACACTTGTAACGTGATGTTCAATGCTCAGCACAGTATGTTTGATCTTCCGCGTTTTAAAAGTCTGCCACCCATGTGGACAGCAAGAATTGTGTCCACAATATTTCAGAGGTCTATGAGCTAAATCTACTTTTTTAAACATAGACATAGCTTCATTAGACAGCCCAGTAGTACCCAGTCTGAATGGAGATTTCCTTATTTTACTTATTTTCTTTTATCTGTCACAGTGGAGGTGGGGTAGTAGTATTTCTCTTCATTAACTTGTATTCAAAGGCTAATGAGATTGCTTTTGTTTCCCAGGAGAACAAATACAATAGTATGAAAGGTGTCATGTCGTGTGCACATTTACATCAATAAGCCCCACTGGAATGGGAAGTATTGATCAGAAGAGGTGGTCAGAAGGAGCATTTATTGTACTAGAGGGAAAGGCATCAGGGTGAGTTGGTAGCAAAAGTCACTGAGTACAATGACCACACAGAGGTCACTGGGATTTTATGGTACAGAAATAAAATGAGAATGGAGAAATGCATATTGTTTGCATGTTTCTGACTGTGAAACTCAGGTTAATCAAGAAAGAGTTGGTGTTTGACCAATTGAATAAAAAGGCCCAAATGAGACTGAACTCTATGTACCCTGGATCCTTATCCCCTGGAAATTTAAAGTCCCTCCCTACTGCAAATTGCATTTTTTTTTTAAAGGAAAAGAAAACCACAACAAATGAAGTCAATAGAAGTTAAGGGAATCTTCAGGTGGTCTAGCAAAGTTGACCTTGGGGGAAGTTCGAGGTGAAGTTTTAGTAGAGGTTTGCATCTCCAAAGAATGAGATCATGGAAAGTTTGAAAGAGGAGCCAAAGGGTGGGTTTGAGCCTTCATGTTTGAGTGAGGGCCTAGGGTTCCATGAAGCAAGAAGAGAGAAACTCACTGCAATGTCCTGCATGAAGTGAATTGGACCCTAGATGGTTCTCCCTACCCCCAATATGGGATTAAGCTCATTCAGAAGTGGAAACAATAGTTCTCCCCATCCCTTTTTTTTCTGTTTTCAGTTTTTATTTAAATTCCAGTTTACAGTATAATATTAGTTTCAGGTACACAATATAGTGATTCAACCAGGGGCTCATCACAAGTGCACTCCTTAATCCCTATCACCTATTTCACCCATCCCCCCACCTGTCCCACCTAGTAAGCATCAGTTTGTTCTCTGTAGGAGTCTATTTCTTACTTTGTCTCTATTTTTTTTTCCTTTGTTTGTTTGTTTTCTTTCTTAAATTCCACATGAGTGAAATCATATATGTTATTTGTCTTTCTCTGACTTATTTCACTTATCATAACAGTCTCTAGCTCCATCCACGTCATTGCAAATGACAAGATTTCATTCTTTTTTATGGGTGAGTAATTTTCCATTATGTATATATACCACATATTATTTATCCATCCATCAGTCAATGGTCATTTGGGGAGTTGATGGTTCTTTCAAGATAAGCTGTAGAACTGTCACAACAGGCTCAGAGACAATTAATGCCCATAAAGACAGACCAACTGCACAGTTCTATTACAAGTAGAAAATTGTGTATCATTTAAACTCACAGAAAGGAGAGTCTGGGTGGCTCAGTCGGTTAAACGTCCAACTTCGGCTCAGGTCATGATCTCACGGTTCATGGGTTCAAGGCCCGCATTGAGCTCTGTGATGATGACTAGCTCAGAGCCTGGAGCCTGCTTCAGGTTCTGTATCTCCCTCTCTCTCTGACCCTCCTCTGTTCACAGTCTCTCTCTCTCTCTCTCTCTCTCTCTCTCTCTGTCTCTCAGAAATAAATAAAACAAAACAAAGAAAATTTAAAAAAATAAATTCGCAGAAAGAAAATATCTACAAGACTCAGGAGGAAGAGTTATTTATTCCTAACAGGTGAACTCCATAAATTCTGCTGTCATGTGACAGGTATTCACTATAAATCTTTCACTTATGTGACAGGCATTTATAGTATGTGTACTCTCCCTAAGGATCTGTGCTAGGCACCATGAGGTCCACAATTACCCTGATAAGGACCTTAAGAAGGATCTTAAGTCTACCAGGGGAGATTGAAGATCAAAGCAAAATACAAGGTGAGCATTATTTAGTAACCTAGGGGGGTTATTCATTCATTCACCCTATTTATCCATTCATTCCAATCAACAACTAAGTAATATGGTGGTTGAAAGTAGCTCAGTGTGGATAGAGGGTGGGATTTAAGATAAGCTTTAATAACATCAGAGGTTCTCACCCCAATTTCATATTAGAATCACCCACCTGGGGAGCTTTTGAAAAATAAGGATGTCTGAACATAAAACTCCTGGGATCCTAATTTAACTGGTGCAGAGTGGGGCCTAGTTTGGATAGTTTTTAAAACTCTCCCCACTTGATTCTAATTTGAAGTCAGGGATGAGAACCTCTAATATATACTTAGAAACATTTGATGTGAGTCTTAAAAGCTATGGATAAAAATTGGAAATATGGAGAAATCAAAACAAAGCTCAGTAAAATTTTTTCTTTTATCTTCTGGTGATTTTCACCATGCCAGGAGGCACCCTGAAGGTGAGTCAGTATTTAAATTCTCCAGAAAGGAAGGCAATTAACATGTAGTAAAATGTGCTGCTGGGTACTTGTAATATAATGTGGGTTCCTGGATTAAGAACAAGCCAGAAGAAAGAGTTTCACAAGGGATAAATTTAGTTTCCAAGAAAGTTAAGCCTTGATTATAATTTGCCTTGCCATACATACTATAGTTGAAGTTTGGGTACAGACCCAATGCCATCACTGTGAGGGCAATATTTTGATGCCTTCTAAGTGTCAGGCACTTTACAGACATTTCTAATTCCAAACAACCCTATAAGACAAGTATTTTCATTCTGGGTTTAACACTGATGAAAATGGGCTCAGTGCCCTGCCTCAGGTTACCTAGCTAGTAGTGCAACTAGATGGGTCAGGCCTGGCCTAGTAAGGACTCAGCACTGAACATGCTCTTTTTCACCAACATCTTGGGGGTGGGCGGGGGGAAGAAGGGTGCACTTCCATCTCCTAACACCAAAACTTATGTGTTTCACCTCTCAAAACAACACCCTTCTATGTTTGCAAGGTAACAAAGAGAGAATACTTAAAATCTATAGGAAGATGAGCTTATAATAAAAAGAAAAAAAAAAACCTTGCTGTTAAGATTTTAATGACTGCCTCTGTCTCAAAAATAAATAAACTATTAAAAAAAAGATTTTAATGACTGCCATTGTTTTGGGGCAAGCAGAACAAAAGCAAATACAGAGCATGGGCTAGACATTTCATATTGTTGAGCAATTCTATGGGAAAGTCACCTATTTTGCATTTAAAACCCTGGACCCCTACGTTTGTTTATAGATAAAACAGAATGCTTTGGATGCCACCATCTACTCAGTCATCTCTGTATCAATTAGGAAAGAGACACTACCAATCCCACAGATGGCTCTGGTCCTCTTCTCGAGGTTTTTTGTTTTTGTTTTCTAATTTTTATTTCTGAGGAAGAGAGTATGCAAGCAGGGGAGGGGCAGAGAAAGAGGGGGACAGAGAATCTCAAGCAGGTTCTGTGCTGACAACAGAGAGCCTGACATGGGGCTCACACTCACAAACGGTGAGATCATGACTTGAGCCAAAGTTGGACGCTTAACTGGCTGAGCCACCCAGGCACCCCCTCCTCACAAAGTCTTTACCCTAATCCCCACTTATCTGTTAACTCAGAAGTATTTCTGACTGTTAGTATGTATAAGACAATGTGCTAAGTGAGGGGGAGAATACATGACCGGCTGATAAAAATAACGCTCGCCCTCAAGAGGCTTATAATTTTGCAGGAGAGACAGATGACAATCAGAGTCGTACAAATAAATGTAAATTTACAACCAAGATAAGTGCTAGAAAGGAGAGATACCTGGTATTGTGATAAGTAGCATATGGCAGGGTGTACACAGAGCTTCCCCAATGAAGTGACAATGAGTAGGAATGGGGGGCCATAAATAGTAATAGTTTATGGTGAAGGCAGTGGGGGAATGAAAGGGTTTAAAAACATTCTGTGAGGGGCACCTGGTGGCTCAGTCAGCTAAGCCTCTGACTTCGGCTCAGGTCATGATCTCACACTTCGTGGGTTCGAGCCCCGTGTCGGGTCCTGTGCTGACAGCTAGCTCAGAGCCTGGAGCCTGTCTTCGGATTCTGTGTCTCCCTCTCTCACTGACCCTCACCTGCTCATGCTGTCTCTATCCCTCTCTCAAAAATAAATAAAACATTAAAAAAATTTTAGAAACGTTCTGTGAGAACATTACAACATACAGTGGATGAGAATGGGGAAGACAGACAGAAATGGAGGTCAAGGTAGAGGCCAAGATTGGTGCCCCCGAAACCTTGCAAGGCTGTGCTGGCCCCCGTAAGGAATTCTGTCTCCTGCTCAAGAGCAACATGAACATCTAGTCCCTCAGAGGCCTCATATGGGGGGACACGATCAGATTACTTTGGTGTCAGTGTGGAGGATGCAGGTCAAGTGGGAGCAGGTGTTCATGAGGAACTCACTGTCATCATCAGCACATGGAGAGAGGGTGCTTTGGCCCTGCATGGTGCCAACCATGGAAGTGAGGGAAGTCAATAGAAAGAAGGTCATACTTCAGCCTTTGTTTTGTCTTTCTTCTGGTTTTGGACTTTACCAACTTACCCTCTTAGCTGTGGCCAAAGCGCCCTTTCTGAAACACCACTGAGTCAGATGAACTTAGCATGAAAATCAAACGCAATCATGATACAGAATGTACTTTGTCACCTGCCTCACACTTCGTCTCTTTCTGTCTTCCCCTGTCTTCTGCCTCAGCAAACCATGTGCATTTCCCTGGTAGGTCTCTGTCAGCATCCTCGCATATGCTAACCAGGCTACACAGAATTTAGTGGGAATGGCACCCCTGGGTTTTGCAGCATGACTGCCCCGGACCATGTTGAGATTTTCCAAAGCCTGATTCCCTGGAAAGGGCATTGATACTGTCAACTCAGAAGAGTTGTGGGTGTCAAATATGCAGGCAGTACTGTCCCATAATTAGTACTGCTAACATCTAACAGGTTGATCCTACACATTCCAGGGAAGCAACTCTACCCAAGACCCCAAGGTCATTGCATTAATGAACTGTTTTTGGAAAAGGAGAGAGAACAGGATTGAGGGAAACACAGAAATACACAGGCACGCCGACACACAGCAGAGCACGACCCTCCAATGTGTTTTAACTTAAGGACTCTGATCTCTGTCCTTTGTTCTAGTTTCTAAAGCTAAGACTAGGTATGGATACCTGTGTAACAAGAGAGCCAATCTCAAAGGTAAGACAGAGATGCTTTGAAAGTGGCTACTTAAGAGGCAAGGTGGGGGGAGAAATGATCACACAGGCCAGAATTTCATGAAGATGAAATCCCATTGTAAAATCACCAGTGTCACCAAAGGGGTATCACATTGGAAAAAAATGCTGAAGCGCTCTACCCCCATTCAGTCCCATTATTCACAAGAACATGCATTTCATAACCCAGGGAAGCCCTGCATTCAGCTGAGAATTAGCCCCTGTCCCCAAGCCCTACTTCCATAAATAGCCTTTAAGCATTCCGCATGGTGACACGGTGCAGAGATGGGGTCCCTCCTGGCGTGACGTTCCATCCGGCCTCAACTCAGACCACATTCTCCTCTCCTTAGGAAGCAAACCGCTTCTCTGATGTTTCCCCACTGTGTCCAATTATGCTGCTGCCCTTGCAAAATGAGCACTTAGGCATTCAGTACATTTTTAAGGAAATGGATCAGCATGATTATTCTGGGAAACACAAAGCTCATGGAGGAATAGGGCAAATTATGAATTTCAGGAAATACTGGTCTTTGTATATTAATCACAGTAATAATATCATAAATGAGAGAAGTACAAATCCACTTCCCTCCCATGCACGATTTGCTGTGTTTGAACTCTCTGAAGCAAGTGTGCAGAGTATTGTTTTGATGTATTTAGCCCCTTCCTTGATTGTTTTCAATTACTGCTGCATTTTTAAATATCAGAACAAAATAACTGGAAAGCTACAAAATTTTTCCAATTAGCAGTAAAAGCCATAGAAAACATTGTGATGGAAAATGGAAAGTTCATCAGAAAATGGCAAATATATCACATATACAACACTACCTCCTAATTCTATAGCTGACAGCCCTAATCAGTTACAGAATTCTTACCCACAGAGATCACGAGGGGCCTCAGACTCCTCTTCCCACAGAGCACTTACCCACCAGTCAGAACTGGCATCCACCGTGACCTAGGTCGGCTCACTCTTTTTACAAAAGAGGCAACTAAATTCTGGTAGACAGAATGCCCTTGCCAAGGACAAACCGCGAATTAGGGTCAAAGCCAAGATGAGAAGACAAATCTTACTCCCCATCTGCTGCTCTTACACTCCACCTACAATAGGCACCCCTCCTTATCGTTCCAGAGCAGCTGAGTAGAATTCCTTCCATGATTATGAGATTCTTTAGGTAACATTTAAAGAAACTAGAAGAGCTACAAGGCAGTCTCATCACTGAGGACGAACATGGAAGCCTCCACTTACCATTTTCATATTTGCACTTTTACCTTAGGCTTGCACTAAATACAGTATTTGCTGTTTGAACACACACACACACACACACACACACACACACACACACACACACACTCCACTCCATCCTCCACAGCTGCTCCCCCTTTTATTTGTATGGCAGTATTCTTCTCAACACTCAGATGTCAGCTTCATTATCGCCTTTCCAAAATCTCTCTCCAGGCCAACTTATCTAAATAGACCCTCCTCTAATTAGTTTCTATCTTAATACTCTATTTCATGCCTAACATGTACCACAAGTGGTAATTGGTAGAAGTGTTTACTGGCTCAGTACTTCTTCTCCAAGATTACATGCCCCCAAATGTCAGAGGACCACATCTGCTTATTCTCTACCAACATGCAGCACTGTCTGGATAGAGGTCAGCACACAATCAAGTCACTGAATGAATTTTAAATACCACACTTTCCAGGAGTATCTTGCCTTCATGTTTTTATTCCACCTTTTTGTTTCCTGCACATCCACATCTAGGGATGACCTTGGGCATTGCTTGCCCAAGGTCACATCTCAGGTGTGCAGTTCTTTCCTTAAGGTGTCACCTGAGACATTTGCTCAGTCAAGGAAATAAAGGTTTCCTTGGATTAAGAGTGAAGAAATTAAGCTTCTGACCTCAGCCTGCCGGTCCTCCCCGCCACTTCCTCCAGCCAGCTCTTCCTAGTCCAGATTGTTGGCCCACAGAATTGTGGGCTGAGGGAAAGGATGTTTTAAGTCTCTAGGTTGTGGTGAAACTCGCTGTAGCAGAATCTAACCGATACACTACTAGGTTAAGTACAAGAGTTCTAGATTAGGTGGCCCAAGCTGCAGTTCTGAGCCTCCATTCCAATGACAATGCAGTCAGATGCACCTCCATTTAAGTCTCAGTTCCTTCATGTGAAAAATAAAAATAATGAGGGTATGTCCTTGACAATGTTATAATTATTAAATGTGTTAATATGCAAAAGTACCAGCCACATAGTGTTTGGTAGGTATTAATGGTTATCATTATTTTTTAAAAATTAAAAAGATCCATGTCAAAGACCAATTTCTTGAATTCTCTATCTTCCATGCTCCCAGTATCTTGTTTTTGCAATGGGGAAAGCTGTTTGCACACTTTCATAAAGTCTTTTACAAAGAAGATAGAAAAATATATTTATTATTGTCTACAATTTCCTCTTATTATTTTCATCACATAAGGGTAATCTTGATTTAAAAGGAAATTTATAGTCAAGTACACACTGGATAAAGGGGAATTTTTTGTTTTGCTGAATTACAAAAGGAGAATCAAGTCTTTCATATTTTTTTTAAATAAGGGATTTTGATCACATTCATAAGAAGAAATAATACTCCAAAATGTGCACTATGCTACATGCCATGTTCAAACCAAAGATAAGTTTCCACTCTTACTTTTAAACACCATGAAGTTTAAAGTTTAACATATTCCATTTTTAAAGCCATTCACTTTTCAATAATGGAAGGATGGTTTCCACCAGCAGAATCACAAGTAAAGGAAATCTTCTATTTGGGTTTTTTTTTTTTCTTTTTTCCTAAAGTCTTGAAAATCTGAAAGGAAACCAATATTTACATTTGGGTTTGTATTTTGCATTAAATTCATATACATACTAAATTTCTTCTGACTCCTCTACAGAGAGTACTATTAGCTCATGCTCCCTTTTCCTACATGCAAAGAAGCAAAGAACAATTTATCTGTTTTTATGAGCTGCTCCTAAAGCAAAATCCATTTTTATGGGTATGACTTAACCCTTACATGGATCGGTAGGAGATGTTCCCATCCTTGTTGCAAAACACATGGAACGAAGGTAGAGTGGAAAAATAAGACAATACACAAGGGGGGAAAAGACTCAGTAAAGTCCTTGTAAGGTTGAGTGCCAGGAGAGATATGGTCACTGTAGCATGAGCATAGTATGTGTGTGGGAATCACAGGAGAGCACAGAGGCCACCCAAAGTAACGTTTTTCCCTTAGAGAAAGAGCTTAGCTTTTGATCTTTTTCTTTTTTAATAACTAAGGCAACTCCGTGAGCTTTACAAATGGCCTTTCAGACTGGAGAACGACACTGTAGTCTCTAGGGGTAAAAGGTAAGGAGATGTCATTTATCTTCACTGCCTCTCAGAAGCTGACACTTCAGCACAACGTGGCCTGTCAATACAATGGGCCAAGGAGGCATCCATTCTGCATGACACAGCTCCCCACTGCCTTCAAAGAACTTTGGGTCATGGGATGTATACATCATTTAAAATAAATGCCAATCACTCTTCTTTCACTTCTACTTTTATTAAATAGACAGACCAAAAGGTTTGTGTGTATGTGTGAGAAATAAGTTGGTTGAGGATTGCTATCATTGGTAACCACGTTGCCGTTCTGTCTCATGGAACAGAAGTTGGGACGTGAGCACTAAGGGACCAGGCCCACCACACTAGCACGGATCCTTCAATATTTCTGTTTCCCTCCCCGCAAAGGCTACCTAATTCATGGCCACAAGATGGCTGCTGCATTTTCTGACCAGAACGCCCCTACCAGTCTAGAAGCAGCATGAAGAGAGGAGAGCAAAGGGCACAACGCCCTGTGTAAGCTGAGCAGTAGCTTCCTGGAATCCCTACTCTGCAGACTTTATTTTTATGTCACTGGTTCCATGGCCACCCCCAGCAAGAAATCCTGAGAAATCAAGGTTTGTGGCCATTATTTTGTTCTAAACATTATCATACCTACAAAAAGAGAAAAAATGGAGAATGGGCATGAGCTAGAAAGGTAGTTCTCAAAGGATGGTCCCCAGACCAACAGCATTGCCATCACTCGAGAACTTTTTAAAAAATTCAAATTCTTGGGCTCCAGTCAGACTTACTGAGTCAAAAATTTGTGGAGTGTGTTTTAAGACAGCCTCCAGGGAATTCAGATTGACACTCAAGTTTGAAGAGGGCTAGCGTCAAAAACTAGGTATGTCTGCAACAGAAAGGTATGTAAAATGGTAAGAATAATATTACTACTTTATCTGTTAAAATCTCAGAAGGAATATGCTATCATCGCCATTTTATTTTTTTATTTTTTTTAAATTTTTTTTTTTTACAAATAGTTTATTGTCAAATTAGTTTCTACATAACACTCAGTGCTCATCCCCACAAGTGCCCTCCTCCATGCCCATCCCCCCCCCCCATCCATCAGTCCTCAGTTTTTGTCAGCATTCAAGAGTCTCTCATGGTTTGCCTCTCTCCCTTTCCCCCACCATTTCCGCCCTTCTTCTCCCCCATTCCTCCGTCAATTTCCTCCTAATCCTCCTATACGTGCAAACATATGATATTTGTCCTTCTCTGCCTGACTTATTTCGCTCAGCATAACACCCTCAAGGTCCATCCATGTTGCTACACATGGCCAGATTTCATTCTTTCTCATTGCCATGTAGTATTCCATGGTATAGATAAACCACATCTTCTTGATCCATTCATCTGTTGATGGACACTTAGGCTCTTTCCATGTTTTAGCTATTGTGGAGAGTGCTGCTATGAACATTGGGGTACATGTGCTCCTATGCCTCAGCATTTCTGTATCCCTTGGGTAAATTCCTAGCAGTGCTATTGCTGGGTCATAGGGGAGTTCTAGTGTTAGTTTCCTGAGGAACCTCCACACTATTTTCCAGAGGGGCTGTACCAGTTTACATTCCCACCAACAGTGTAGGAGGGTGCCCGTTTATCATCCCCATTTTAAATACCGTTTTTAAGTTTGTTTATAAGTTCATTTATTTTGAGAGAGAGCAAGAGCAGGGGAAAGGCAGAGCGAGAAAGGGAGAGAGAAACCCAAGCAGGCTCCACACTGTCAGCATCGAGCCCAACGTGGGGCCTGTTCCCACAAACTGTGAGATCATGACCTGAACTGAAATCAAGCGTTGGATCCTCAACCGAATGAACCACCCAGGTGTCTCCATCATCCCCATTTTAAAGATAAAAACAACTGAGAGTCAGGGGCATCCGCTTTCAAATGTCCTCTCTGTAAACAGAGCTTTCCTCCTACTCTTAGAATAATATACTCTTGGTATAATTTTATACTCAAATGAACTTTTGCCTGCTGAAATAAAAAAAAAATTGAGGGTCAAAGTTCATTGCTGGCAAGTGAATAGAAAATGGCAACTTCTAACTTTACACAAAAGAAAATGCTCTTGGAGGCTAATGCTGTCAATGAGTGGTTCTTTAGGCTTTTACACTGTCAGTATTGATGAAACAAATTCATAGGACACGCATCAGAACTTCTGTGTTCTTCACTTCCAGCTATACTCCAACATGTGGCTTTGGGCAATGCTTGCCTCTTCTAAGCCTCAGTTTCACTATCTGTTTAGTGGGAACCCCACCACAGCTTCACTCTACATTACTGAAAATTTATCTGAAACACTAATTTCCAAGAAGAATTTTGTGCTCTTTGGAAAGAAGGAGTTACAGGAATTTAGGTCATATTTTTAACATTCTTAGAAAAATGATCACCCAATGATTTTAAGAAATCTGGAAAAAAGATTATCTCAAGGTTCCAAATGGTTATCACTCTATTTGATATTAACGAAGGAAGGAAGGAAGGAAAGGAAAGGAAAGGAAAGGAAAGGAAAGGAAAGGAAAGGAAAGGAAAGGAAAGGAA
>NW_024080787.1:601984-641512 GCF_003009895.1 Hyaena hyaena
CAAACCAGGAGGTGAGACAGAGGATGTGGAAACATTTTTTAGAAGACGCACAAGTTGTAGTCAATGCTTTGCTGTTGGACATCAAAGTTGGCAGCTTTTGATGCAGGCTTTCAGAACAGCTACATCTTTTTTTTTTTTCTTTTAGCAGTCTCCTAGTTCAGGAGTAGGCGATGAGTTTGTAGCTGTTAACTCCTCTGTTTTGAAAGATCACCTTGAAACTCTTCCACTGTCCTCTTCTTCTCATGTGGCCCATCACATCCCAGAGAGAGAGAGGTGTGGAAGAAGAGAGAGAGGTGTGGAAGACACTGGGAACAGACCAACATTCCAGGTGTGGGAGACTCTTGATCACTTCTGACCATCTTCCCAATGCTGCTTTCATCCTCACCCACATTCCATTAGATTGATTCCCACAACTCTTTCGAGACCAAATGCTGTACCTGAAGCAGTAATAAGCGGACCCAGCAGGTGACTCAGTTAATAACTCCTTAGGGTGTAAGCAATACCAACTGCAGTGGCTTTTAAAAATAGGCTTTATTTGGGGCACCTGGGTGGCTCAGTCAGTTAAGCTACCTACTTCAGTTCAGGTCATGATCTCATAGATCATGAGTTCAAGCCCCACATTGGGCTATTTTTTTACCTAAGTTTAGCACCTTACCACTCCAAGTATGGCCTGTGGACCAGTAGCATCAGTAATGCCTGAGACTTTATTAGAAATACAAATTCTTACTTCCCACCTCAGACCTACTGAACCAGAATCTCTGAGGTAAGGATCCAACAATCTGTGTCTTTAAAAAAAAATCTTTCAGGTGATTTTTATGGGTGCTAAAGTTAGAGATGTCATCTAGAAGAAAGTGATTGCTGTGGCAAAGCTGATTTATCTGTGATTCTCTTCATGTTCTCCTCATGATCAGATGTGGTTGCCATAGCTCCAGCCATCATTTATATGATCCAGGCAGGGAGAAGGAAAAAGAGTAGGCTTATCTCATCCTTTTCATCATGTTGTGTCTCAAGATTCAAGAACATTTAGGATAGAAAAATAATGAATGTACAGCCTCTATAATGAGAGACAGCAACATAGAAGAAGGCTGGAAATAAATTTATGAGATAAAAATCAGTAGTTTTGCCACACTAGGACACCAAGAACTTGGAAGAGTTATTTTAGAGCATTCACATTTGTACTTAAAAAAATAAGTTCTCTCTCTACTCTAAAACATTCATTCCCACTAGGGTAAATGTTTGACTTGATGTTTGGAAACATATCTTGCTAGATATAAATATGTCTTAGGTCAGTCATGCCTTTTACTATATGCCCTTTGCCTTCTAAATGTGGCACTGGGTGCATAAATTACTTATTAGAAAATGAAAAGAAGGGACATAAAGAAAGAAGGATCACAACTTTCCTTATTATAGGGAATAAGAGAAGTAAATCAATTGTCTTGTATTGATTTAATTTAAGATTGTATTAGTGAATAATAGAATTTTTTTGGATGATACATTAGAACCCTGACTGATGTTGAGGTTATACCATACAATCTGAAAACACATACATGTTGTTTTGTTTAATGCCTAGAACTTTTAGTCGTGGCCCTCTGAATGTTATCTGGGCAGCTGAACTGTTAAAACATAAGGCAGATCTCTATTAGGAAAATGTCCCCAGAGATTAAGCATATAAAAATAACCAACCTCACTAGTAATCAGAGAAATTCAAATTAAACAGCAGTGCTACAGTTCCTATTAGCAAAATGTTAAAGTAATTACAATACCCAAGACTGGTGGGGATGTAGAGAAACTAGCATTTGTATCTACTACTGGTGGCTATATAAATTGGTATGACCCTTTTGAAAAGCAAGTTGGAAACATATATCAAGAACCATATAAAAATCTTCCCTTTTCCCTAATACCGTAATTGCATTTCTGGGAGTCTGTACTAAAGAAATAATCTTAAATATGGAAAATGAGGCCCACTGGAACACCATCTAAAATAAAAAAAGGTAAAATTTAATTCTAATAGAATGACAAATGTTTTATAATTTTATACACATACACACACACAGTCAATGAAGTATTTGATAGCTACTTAAGATTATAGAATATATAATATGGTTATAGAAACTAGATTACTAGATATCTATGGGACAATGTTTCATTTTTAAAAAATCAAAAGTTCCTGCTCATTATAATCAAAGCTACATAAATTAAAGAATACATGGAAATGAACATACCACAAACTTAATGCTGATTTTATTATGATGAATGTTTATTTTCTCAATAATTTTCTATTATAGGATTAGTAACAGTATTATCTTACTTTTAAATTAAAAATGAATTTATAACAAAAACACACTGCAAATATTTTCAATCTCTTGGAAGAAGTAGGTCTGTAAATAGAGCTTATGACTACCATAAAAACAGTCTTCAGGATTTACATTGCATTTTGGTTAATCAAAAAATCTCAATGATTGAAAGGGATAATATTAACAAGAATTACAAATTATCAAAGAATCATAAGTCACTACCTGAGTGATGGACTTAAGGACTCACAAGAATCTTCCTGAGTGATGGACTTGAGGAGAAAAACCAGCTAATATCAAGCTTTAAGTCTTCCTTTTGTCTCTAGTATCGCTCAGGAGTCAGGAGAGTTTTCTAAACCCAGTAGATGTGTGTTAACACACTCTTCAAGAACAAAGAAACAGGACTAATATCTATGTTGGGAGCCATGGTGGGAAGAGGTAAAATTCCATTTCTCAGAATGATTCTTCTAGTCCATAAAGACAAGGAATGAAAGTATTCATCGCCGTGCACCAATTAATTAGCACTTCAGGAAACTAAATGTAATGTACGTGTTGTTTATATTGTGTGTGCATTGGGGAGCCTGGGTGGCTTAGTCGGTTAAGCGTCTGACTTTCGCTTAGGTCATGATCTCACAGTTCGTGGGTTCGAGCCCCGCGTCGGGCTCTGTGCTGACTGCCAGCTCAGAGCCTGGAGCCTGTTTCAGTCTGTGACTCCCTCTCTCTCTGACCCTTCCCTGCTCACGCTGTCTCTCTCTCCTAGAAATAAATAAAAAAAACATTAAAAAAAATAAATAAATAAAAAAAATAAAAATATATTGTGTGTGCATTGTGTATGTGTGTAAAGAGACATATAGAGATAGATGACAGATATATAAATACATGTATATGTATACAGAGAGACACAGCTAACAGATACATTTATAGATAGACATAGATAGATCATTGGTACCCATAGACAGATTTTGAATACATTTTTTAAGTTCAGGTTTTGTGCTAAGAATTTCTATGCATATCTAAACTGATTCTTTTTATTTTTTTATTTATTGTTGAGAAAGACAGAAGCAGAATGAGTGGGGAAGGGGCAGAAAGTATCCAAAGCAAGCTCTGTTCTTTTAGCAAACAGCCTGATGTGCAGCTTGAACTTAAAAAACTGTGAGATCATAGCATGAGCTGAAACCAACACTCACTTAACCAATTGAGCCACCCAGGTGCCCCCAGCTGATTCTTTATAAGGATTAATTTATCCCCATTTTATAGATAAAGAAATTGAGAGGCTAAGTAAATTGTCCAAGATTGTGCTGCAATGTAAGTACCACTTGAAGAGAGCATCAATGGATCAACAGAACATAAAGCCCAGCCTTGATGCAGGTTTTTTAAAGATAAAGTAGCAAAGGCTGGTCTGGGCATACCAAAATCATTAACTAAAGATTGTGGCTTTAGCTCTCAATTTAATACTTAACTTTTAGTGCCCCCCTCAGTGATGACTATCACAGCATCAATGTGTACCTCTTCCACAGATGTGGTCCCTCAGCTACGAATAGCTCTGTAGCATGCCTCAACGTGGATATATATGACATAATCAGTTATACTGGCCTTTATGCTGTCATGTCAAAAATTACAGTTAATACCCCATTCATGTTTGCACTTAAGGATAAAAAGTATAATTTAGATCTTTTTTTCTTTTCGCTTCAACTTGTTCCATTTGGGACTTACTAATAAGCTTATGGAGATTCCATTTGTATCACAATATCGTGTACACTGAGAACTAGAGGTAGTAAAAGTAGATTTCCTCTTATTAAACACAAACCAAGAAAGATAGCTAATTCTATTCATATACTTATTTCAGTGAATGCCTAGAATGCACTTGACATGAAGAGGAAGAGATGGACAATTTTAAATATTCTACTGAAAATGCTTGCAGGTTCAACCAAGAAACTGATAAAAATAATATACACTTGACCCAAACTAATGGCATTCTAGGGAAGGACACATTCCTTTCAAAATTCCTTTTGGCAATGATTATATTACTTTTCATCCATACATGCATCCATTCAACATATTGGTCAGGTGTCTATGTAATACTGAAGCAGAGAGAAAGATAGCCCATGATCTTAAAGAGACAAGCAGGTTCCTCAGATATTGCTAACATGCAGTGTGAAGTGCCAGCAATATGTCCAGAGTCCATACAGGCATGGCACCCAGCCAGCTTGTGGAGAGAAAGAGATGGGGAGGGGAGTCAACTTGCAAATCCATTCCTTCCTCTTCCCATTATTTTCCTGGTATCCACCTCATAAGGGCCAATCCTTGCAGTGTCCTGTTAATATTGCAAAATTTTATTATTGCATTTTCTTGGTTCCAAGAGAGCGCAGAGACTGTATGAAACATCAACTTTGTAAAAGCTTACCCCATTTCAAAAAAAGTTAAAATGTGGAAAATGCTAGCATGTTCAAATAAAGAAAATGTGATAGTAGTGTTCAGACTGCTTTGGCAACATTTCCATTCTATAATATACCTCTGAAAGTGGGACATTCAATGAAATAACACTTGTTTCTAGAGTCAGACAAATTCTATTAAAAAAAAAAAAAAGAATCCCCCATATGAATAGACAGAACACTACCCTCATACACAGAGGTGAACGTGACTAAAGCAGAGAGACGTTTTTAGCCAAGCCATTAATCCAGCAAAGCTTTGTGTTAAGATGTGGATATGTCAGAACAGGTTACCTCAAGAGGGCTTTCTTTTGAACTTGAACTGCCAAAATTCTAAGCAGACACCAAAGGGCTTCAGCTTAAGTGGGCAAAAGGTGAATAGTCAGAAGGAAAGTAGAAAGAACAGACAACCAGACTGGTTATCAAAGAAGAGCTTGCAAAGGGTGGGGGGGGAGGGGTGAGTGAAATAGGGAAAGTTTTCAGAAGGTCAACATTCAAGTAAAGCTGCATTTAAAAATATAAATCATTCAGAGGCATGGATGTAGGAGAAAGAAAGGATTTGCTTTTCAGTTTTCAAGGGTACTAGGCAAAGAAGATAAAAAGGCACTAACAAAAGTTGGATCAGAGATTGTAACCAGAAATGAGAATCTGTCAATGCTAGAAGAAGAGAAAATAAAATTCCAGTTACCATTTGAATGTGTCGGATACTTGGCTTTTGCTCACTCCTGGGTTTGAAACTGTAACTAATCAACATCTCCAGCAGCGGCCAATCAAGAGAAAAGAGTAAGCCAAATAAGGCCAGTATCTCCCATGACTGCTGCAGCAGCTCTGATGAAGAGATGGGGAGAATAATGTTGGAGAACACTGGAACTATCAAACAGAATCTGTTCCTTCAATCAGTATGATCACTTGTGTCTGTATCTTTCCAGGGAACCACAGAGGAGATACAAATATATGAACCATGTCATCTCTGCCTTCTAGATGCTTAAAATATTTATGCTTTTGATCTTTAAAATTTGAGAATTGGGGCACCTAGGTGGCTCAGTCAGTTGAGTGTCCAACTTTGGCTCAGGTCATGATCTCATGACACATGAGTTGGACTCTGTGCTGACAGCTCAGAGTCTGGAGCCTACTTTGCTCTGTGTCTCCCTCTCTTGCTGCCTGCCTCTGTCTCTCTCTCTCTCAAAAATAAACATTATTTTTTTTAAATTTGAGAATTATCTCTACATTTTACTCTACTATGATCATCTTATGGATCCTTCTATGTTTATAACTGCTAGTCTCAAAAGAGATGTTTCATGTGTGGGAGGTGGGGGAAAGCACATGGCCAAGTAAATAAATGTAGGAAAGTACGCACTCTATCATTATCATTTAATCTCACCTACCACTCTATCTTTCATCTTTAGGGATTCTTAATACACATTAGCACATTAAAGGTCCTAAAGAATAGCCCCAGAGATTGGGGTGGTGAGTAAGGGGAAGAAAGGCATGAGAGAGAGAGAGAGAGAGAATAGCACACAAAATCTCAGTGATGAGAAGGCACCTGGGCCATTTGAGGAGTTAGAAACCACCATGTTATTGAACTACAAGGAGTAAGTATGGCAGTGGATAGCGAAGAGATATAATAAATGGACAGGACATCTGCCTAGAGCAATGATTCTCAACCAGGGGTGGCTTTGCTTCCCAGGGGCATTTGACAATATCTAGAAACAATATGGCTGTCACAACAAGGAGACTAGGTGACACTGCTATCTAGTGGGTAGAAAGCAGAGAATCCTATAATACACAGGCAGCCTCCCCCTACATCCCCCAGCCCCGACAAAGAATTATCCAGCCCAGTTTGAGACATTCACTGAGAGAATGGTGAATGAGCCTCAGCATAAGAAAATTTAAAACAGTTGACCAAAGAGTGGGGAGAAAACAAAGTCAGTAAGATTAACACCCAGACTTGGAATGACATTCCATGATTCTGGCCCTTGCTTATATAGCACTTAAATACTGAAACTATCTGATAGCTTTTCTCTGTATCAAGCTGAAATAAGACCATAGCCCAATGGCTTCAGGGGTCATAGATGGTTTATATATGTGTCATAAGCAATTGATACTGTTTGTGCAACTCTTCAGGAATAACTGACAACTCAGAAGGACTCTGAGCACAGGACTGGCATCACCATCATCAAGGCTGTTAACATGTCAGAGCAGTAAGAGTCCAGCATAGGAGTTCAAAGGCAGCTGCTGAGGCTGCCTAGGAGGTTTTCCACAATGCAGGCTGTACATCACACCAGCATTGCCAGAACAGGGCTGAAGGGAGCTTCAGAGATCTCATTTACCCAATGAAGTCACCAATATGATACAAGCAAAACATGAGAGCAGTTTACAGGGCCACCCGGAAAAAAAGTAATTTAAGGTTCAAGAAAGGAATGATTAAGTTACCTCCCTAAAAAAGATGCATTATGTAATAAAAGAGAAAAATCAATATACAAAGTTTCAGTATCTAAATACAAATACATAGTGATCAACAGAAAAGGCAGTCAGTGACAAGACTTACATTTTGAGGATTTTAGTTCAAAATGAGCTACATTTTGGCTCATAAGAGGTGACCAAATTTTTTAAAGGCTGCAAGGTCATAACTCAGGGATGTCTTCAGTTGACCACAGCGGTGAAAATGAAATTAGCATATTTCACTCTTAATAGGAAAGGCCTTTCAGGTCTGCTTCATTATGTAAAATGATTATTCTAAGTAGGTGGCTCTTCAATTTCCCATTAATAACAGGAATATTTCTTTATTATTGGCTTCTTTTACTTACTCTTTTTTTCAGAGTGAAAATACAGTACCTGTTTCTTTGGTTTAAAAAAATGTTTTAAAATGTGTCTTCCATGTGGTAATCTTCACTTATAAAAACACAACAGATTACTTCATTATCCTATAATGTGTGAATAAAATTTATTCACACACACATCTCTATATCTATGTAATTTCAAATACTGGGTAGTGTATACCTTCCACACTCTTAGACTCTATGGTATGTTTTGGGAGCCATTTCTGAACTCATAGGTTGAGAAAGAACTCCTTATGAGGTTAAGGTAAGTTGCATGGACTCTTACCATCAGATGGTGACTGAAATCCACCACCACCCAATTGTTTCTGTTTGAGCACTAACCCCCAAGGCATCTTGTGATGGGTATTTGGAGTGACTTATTCTGGCCTTGAATATGCTGACTGCAGCCTGTGAAGGAACCTATTGTAGGAACTTCTTCTTTTGTGGTTATGGGAGCAAACATTTGTGCTTCCTGAAAGACCTGTTTTTCTTAATACTTCCCCTTAAACAGGCTATTGACCCCTGCTCACAAAGAACTAACTTTGCCCTTTTTATGCTAAAAACATTGTATTGTATGTATTGCATGCTAAAGATACCTTCTTTCCCCATAGGATAAGCATCAAATCATCTACCTCCATCACTACTGATAAAGGTTATGCATGAGTCTTCTACAAATCTATGTTCTGGGAAATTCTTACATATCAAAGAAATCTGTCATCAGAAATCATTGTATAAGGCAAATACCACTTCTGTGCTGTCCCCCAAACACTTAATTATAAAATAATGTTAAGCCAACATCAGAGCAGAGATGCCTGCCTGGTGACCAGAAAGATTCTCCTGGCTCTCTCACTCCCTCCCTTGCCGACACTGTCCATCCTTCAGGGACCCCTGGACCTGTTGGAGCTGGTCTCCAGCAGATAGGTTATATGTTCTGGAAGATAGGAAATCTGTACCTAGAAAGGGAATCTTTCAGTGTGTTTGGAGAGAGAGGGAGGTCGGTCTATTGCTAAAAGCATTGTTGTTCAAGTTTTCTGTCACTTGCAGTTGAAATCAGTTCTAACAACCACAGAAACTCAACCACTGCTAAAACTGAGGTGATGGCAAACGGAGAGCCTTGATTCCGTGGAAACAGAACAGGGCAAATTCCCCAAGTGTGCCATTAGATCACATTCCCTGGAGTAAGAGTCTAAGATCCTCCTTGATCTGTAATGTAAGTAAGTTGCCTGGGTGCCATATATGTCTTGTTCAGTGTCAAAACCAAAGGGATGATCTTCCCTTTGCTCAGGGCAGTCTTTCCTGTAGTAGTAAATGTCTCAAATGTGGACTTGGAATAGAAGGCATCTTGCAAGAAACAAACAAAAACAGGCCCTGGGTTGTCCTGAGAGAAAGTCAAACAGTACAAGTGACCCAGTCCCGTGAGAGCAACTGCAAAATGACAGGAGGGTTTAGGACCCGCTTCCCCAAAGTAGGGTCCCCTGGCATACTGAATACTTCCAGCTGCACTAGAAAGACTCTCTGAAGCAGGTCTTCAAATCCTCCTGTGAGTGGAGCAGAAGAAAAGAGCATCCATATCTCCGAAGACAGAGGGGCACAGATAGGAATCTCAATGAACGGGCCTTTAAGTTCCCCCAATTCACTACACTCAGCCCACACCCTTTGTCCCATCGTGTCCTCCCATGACTCTCCACTCGACATCTAACCTAGCATCAAAACCCTCATGTCTAACCATTTCTCCTGGTCTTCAGTTCCTTATGAAAGTTCCCATGTCACATAAAACTTCTGTTAAATAAATCCATATACTTTTCTCTTGTTAGTCTGTCTACTGTCATGGGAGTCCCAGTTGAGAACAAAGAAAGAGGGAGGAAAGAGGTATTTTTCCTTACTTGCAATACTTAACTTGAGGACTAGCCAGTTGAAAAGTCTATGCCCACATCTTTAAGAATCCAGGATTATTATTAAACCTTGGTAAAGGTTTCAACTTTGCAGTGTTTCTATCAGAAAAAGAAAATAAAATCCTTTAATCTTTTTTTGGAAAGCCCAAAGGGACAGAAATACAAGCTCTTGCCACCATCAACAGCAGGTGCACTGACCCCCCTGGGTAAAGTCTAACAGGAACCAGTACAGATAAAGCAGGAATCAAGCAATGGAGCTAATGAGAACCAGAGTGCAGATGTTCACACCACGTGTCTCTGGATTCCCTCTGCCCAAATACAGAAGAGCAGCTGAAACAGTGTCAGGCCAGAAAGACCTAAGACACCACCTGGTTCACCCCTTGCTTCTAAACAAGACAATAACTAAATCATCCAGTGTCTATGGCTTGCTCCTCCCTTATAATCTCAAATTCCTTGACAGTTGGGATGATCTCAGGAAAAAAGTGGGTTGAGCCACAGGGCAGGAGGAAGGTGGAAAACTCAGTATGGGTAGATATATCTCGTACACCTTTATGGCCAGAGGTTTCAAAGCTTTAACAATGTCTGGCTTTATCAGCAAATTGCTGGTTTTGCCTTCTCTCTCATTCTAGAAAGATTATATATACCAATAAGATGGCACTTGGTTCTGCTCAAACTAAGAAAAGAGACCAAGTGATGTGCATTCTGAATTGCTTGGCAAGTTTCTTTACAGGTAAGCAGGGCTTTCTGTAGAAGTCTACAGAGCCCACGGTAACATAATGGACACCCCAAGTGCTAACTATGGGTGGAAAGCTTGTCAGTGGCACAAAATGTGGCCCATCTTCACAGGTTCTTTGCATTGTTTGTGAAAATACTTTCACATTCTCTATCAGCTTTACACCAATCAAACTCCCTCAGCTTGTACTTGTAATGTAAATGGCTAAGATGTGTCCCTTCTCAAGTTTATTCCACTCTGTGAAGGAAGAAACACTTTCTAAACTGTCTGTACCCCTTCTCAAAACTTTCAGAAGATTTACAATTTTATACTAGAAACATTTGCAAAATTCCTCTTCAAAGTTATACGGTA
Source organism: Hyaena hyaena (assembly GCF_003009895.1). NCBI lineage: Eukaryota > Metazoa > Chordata > Mammalia > Carnivora > Hyaenidae > Hyaena > Hyaena hyaena. Next base: position 612,500 of record NW_024080787.1, read on the forward strand.
AGTGGCCAAAAAAAAAATCCAAATGCCTAGAAGTAGCCCAGCTGGGTCAGAAAAGTGAGTAAAGTCTCTAAATTATGCCAGGGTATAAATGGCCTGGTGATAAACAGACACTGAGCCTTGGTGTAGGGGAAATACTCTAGGGTGTGATAGGGCCTAGGGAAAATAGAATAGAACATGCTTCAATCAAATGAACCAGCTGCAAATGAACCATCATTGCCTTGACACAAAATCCAGTTTTGCCAGAGATTCTAATTTTTCACCAAAATCCAGCAATTCAGACTGTGGTTCTGTAAAAAGCCATGATTCTTTAAAGCAAAGGCAAGTAAACCGAATTTAAAAAATGGCAGGTCAAATAAAGTATGTCCAACCATGCAAAACTATGTGAATATTTCCACATGACACAATCAGTAGGTAGTTGTTTACTGACGTATACCAGGCACTTTATGAGATGAAGGGAGGAACACAGTGTCTATAAGGGGCCCCTAATCCTAGGATGGGGACAGAGAAGTAGACATAAGCTGCAAGGGAGCAAACCCAGTGGATTTCACCTTCCACCAAATGTCTAGCCAAGTATCAGACACACTATAGTCACAAAATATGCTTGTTGAGTAAATAAATAAATGAAGACATCATTAATGTTCACCTCCACCCCAAAAGTAGCATGCTTTTTAATGATCATAATCTTTTCTTTCAAAGCAACAGATATTTTCTCACACACACACAATTAAGCAAAGCACAAGTATAAAAAAGAAAAAAATATTTTAAATATACCATATCTCATCACCTAGAGATATACTTTAGTACTAGTGCTTTAGAAAAATTTTAAGACATGATTAATTTTACAAAAATGGGATTATACTCTCTGTACTGTTATATAAAATATAACTATATAATAAGTTGTATTATGGTATATTTTATTATATATTATTTAGGTTCTATGAGTGGAAACTAGAGAAACTATTACATTTCATACAAATACACATAAATGTATATTATATATTTATTATATGTTTATACCAATATATTAACACATATAAATATATACTATATATAAAATATGAATAATGTAATGCTATTTATATAGAATATATATAACATACATTATGAATAATGCATATTACATATAATATATAAATATGTATTTATCCCGAGAGTTTAATGACAATATCGCTCTAAAATTAAGAAAAAAATTATGAAGTATACTAAAACTTAAGACTGACTATGGAAAACTGTGTCTCCACTGTCACCTTCCTATAATCTGCTCACCAAATGGGAGGGACAATATCATTCATGATGCAAATAATTATGAGCATATGGAAGTCTGCTTCTTAGGGTAATGCACTGCTTTGGCCCCAGAAGAACACTTTTAGAGAGTAATTCCTCCTTGAATCACCTCTTCTTTAACCCTCTCTTAGCAACCTCCCCCAAAAAACTGGCTAGAAAAGACAACAACAACAAAACCCTTTATTTTCATCATTCCAGGTAACATTCTCCTGTCAAACGTATTGCCTCCTCTCCCTAATCTCGTCATTTAGCTTCTGAATTATGCGGGAGATGAATGAGTGCAGCAACCTTTTGGCTGCTAGATAATTTTATCAGCCTCATTTATAGCTTTCTATAGATTGCATTAACTGGCATTTCTTAGGAGAGAAAAGAAAAAGTGTGCCTTATGCAGAACACTCCACTGAACAACGCAAGCCTTGGAAGCTGTTAACAGCCTCCAAGGGCTGAAGGAAAAAGGTGAGGATACTAAATAATCCATCAGCGGCAGGGTCTGTCTTAATGGGCAACGCAAGCCAGAAGCCTGTCTGGTGGGTGTGTGTGGAGCCGTTGCTAAAATCTGTCCTGGGAAAACTTCCAAACAACTCCAAACACAACTTGAGGCAGGAGCACTTTTTAATCTTTTTTTTTTTTTTTGGTTCCTAAACGAATTCATCCACTTAGAAAAAGTGGGTCTTTGATGACATTTTAATTAAGTATTTTCAGAATTTTAGGAATTAATTACATTTTAATGTGTTGATCAATACTACACATCCAAAAACAAACAAATAAAAAACCCAAAAACTCAAATTCATGTGCTCAAAAGTTCATGCAGGGAGCAGGGATATAAAATTTCTCAGTATAAAATATAAAATGGCAAAGGATTAAATTAAATGAAAGGGAGCTGCCTACTGAAATCACTGTTAGCTTAAAAGAAAGGCAAAGGGATGGTGGTGCTCACATGAATGTGCATGTTGGTCAAAACACATCAAAATATACCCTTACAAAAATGCATACTACAGAATGTAAACTGTACCTGAAAATGTCATTTTTCTTTTTGTCTTTTACAGAAAAACAAGAAGAAAGGTAAAGCCCTTGTGGCCTCCTACCATCCATGTTGTACTGCACTTGCTTAAGACATCACCAGTGGGGAAAGCTGAGTGATGGAGTATGGGAAACAATCTGGATTTATTTTGCAACTTCTTGTGAGTCTGTAATTATTTCAAAATCAAAAATTGAAAAAGTTGCTGTGGCTGAAATTGGGGGAAGGCTTAGTAATGCATTCAGCATAAATACTGAGCATCTAATACTGCCAGCTCCTAGAGCAGCAAGCGAAACAGATCATACCTCTGCCCCATGGAGCTTAGGATCTAGTGAGGAAAGCAGATGAAGAGAAAGAATAGAAATGATTGTGTAAACTAGTCGTTATTGTACCAAGAACTGAGAAAGAAGCAGTCAAGTTAGATTGAAAATAACAGAGACAGAGAAGAAGGTAATAAAGAAGGACACTTTGAGGTGATGTTTTATTGGGTTCCTAAAGGATGAGAAGGAACTGGGCTGGCAAAGAGTTAAAAAAAAAAAAAAAAAAAAAAAAAAAAGCGATCCTGGCAGCAGGAAAGAACTTGGCTTGCTCTTAGGACTGAAAGGAAGTCAGAGAAATGAATGCAGAGAGCCAGGCAGAAGAGGCTGAAGTGACTTAGCAAGGAATNGAAGAAGGTAATAAAGAAGGACACTTTGAGGTGAAAAAAAAAAAAAAAAAAAAAAAAAAAAAAAAAAAAAAAAAAAAAAAAAAAAAAAAAAAAAAAAAAAAAAAAAAAAAAGAGCGATCCTGGCAGCAGGAAAGAACTTGGCTTGCTCTTAGGACTGAAAGGAAGACAGAGAAATGAATGCAGAGAGCCAGGCAGAAGAGGCTGAAGTGACTTAGCAAGGAATATTGTGGCAAAGCAGATTTGACCTGCGCCTTAAAAGAGAAATACCAACTTTTTTTTTCAATTTTTGAATAATTTCAGGTGTCACCTTTAGTTTTCAAATTAAAGAAAACTGTCCACTCCTATTTTTTTTGTCCGATTATCCCAGACTACATGCTTGAGACATGTGAGACAAGCCTGTTTTATTCTCAGGCGAATTGGTTGTAAGATCCAAATAATCTATTTATTCCACATACATTTGCCACATTGTCAAAGACTGGAATGATCTCTTAGGTGCTTCTTCAAAGAGAAATGCAGAGTAGTTGTTAATACTCATCCCTGTCTTCTTAAACAAACCAAAACAAGACAGGGGGAAAAAAAGCCTAGAAATAATAAAACCAGAGCACACTTTTACACAAAGAAAAAGAAAAAAGGAGAGAGAAAAGTGCCTATCTACAATGTGTGATGTCAAGAGCAGCAATATGACTGAAATATTATGGAAAGTTGCTGCCTTTACTGTCCATGCCAAATTGTAACAGTACACCAAGAGTACCTGGTACCATTTAATTCAGAGGAACCATAAATCTGGAGCCTGCAAAAACATCTGACAACAGTTAAAGATGTTTTGTAAATGTGCATACATATTTATAAACATGGCAGCAGAAGCAGACGAACGGAATAAGTGTGCTTTCCCTAAAGTCATCTGAAAGTCAAAAAATGCCATTAATTACTTTGTCACGACAACCTTGTTCAATTTCATCTCAGGTGACTTATCAGCTTTGATACAGAACCAAAATTTTAATACCAAATTGCAACCAGCTACAGAGGCAGCATACCTTAAAACACAGACTTCCCTTTCTTCTAGGCAACATTAAGCTAATCTGCCCTGACAGAAGAGGACTCTTCGGAACTAGCTAGCAAGTCTCCCAAATATGAAGCAGTAACCCAAATGTCAATTACTTTTCCAGTGGTAGACAAATTGCTAGCACACTAATGCAATTTAAGCCCAATAATTAGATAACAGGACTACAGAGAGGGCCTGGTGACAGAGCTTCTGAGATAATAGAATCTAGTGTCCTACTTCTTAAATATTAACATCATTCTGTCTCAGTCAATCGGTTTATGGTAATTTAAAAAAGGGCAAAGCAAATTCCTTTTATTGCTAATAATATTGTGCTACTGCAGAGTTAGCTTTGAAGGTTAACAGTCTATGGGGTCAAAACTTAATCATGTGTTATCGTGCATTTATGCATTTTCTTTCATCTCTTTCTTTTGGAATGCCCTCTTTTGGAAGGTTAAGGGTTTATGAGAAACACATGTGTCCACATCAACATCCACATATGCACGTCCACAATGCACTGACAAAAGGCATCCATTGTCAAATGAGGCCATCCAACTCAATTAGCAACAATATAAAGAAATCAGCCCACTAATATCACATTCTAAAATATTTCAACTTGATCATCTTTTCTTCCCCTCATAAACAGCTCATATTTAAAGTACACTGTAGATACGTCCACAAAGTATCTTCTAATGTAATATGCTCCCCCATCACTGTAATACACATAATTTTATGCTGAGATCCAAATACCTCCAAAGAATATTAGTTCCAACTTCAATTAAACAGTGATTTGGTCTGTTTGGGGTAGTTGGTTAGATTTTGTTATTTTTATTTAACAGATTTTTTTCAAGTGCCTAATGGGCTCTAAAGTTTCTAGGACTTTTTAGAATAAACCAGAACAAATGTGGATTCCCCAAGACATTTGCACCCCAATGTTTTTAGTAATATATCTGAATTGGTAGTCGGATGGGCGATGTTGACCTGGTCATAACACTGACTTACAAAATGACTTAATCTAAGACCACATTCTATATCCCCATTTTCCCAAATGTATCATTAAAAACTTGCTTTGAGCAGAATTTGGTATAAATGCAGTAGGTGTGTATGGAGGAGAGCTAAAAGTTGAGTATCATCAGCATTAACAGTAACGGAGGGACCATGTCTACTAAGGTAAGTTTAGAGACTATACACGAGAAACAAGTAGCTAGATGAAAAAATAAAATTATGCATACTATTTTGGTTGGTGGCCTGTCAGCCATCTGTGACAATAAATGAGATAACAAAGTTGATGCCACACTGAAAGTCGACTTTTCTGTGTATGTGTATTCATGGTCAGGTAAAGATCTGTAACACAACACGTAAAAGAAACGGATCCAATAGGCAGTCTGCAGGCATTTCCTTAAGAAAGCTCTAGAGTTACATTCTGACATATTTGTGAAACTACCTTTTTTTTCTTGAGAAAACTTCTTTTTTCCAACTCAGTATCCTCCTTTGTAACACAAGGAGGATGGACTGAGTAGCTTCAAAATTCCTTTAAGGCTGACCAAAGATCACAGGCTCCCATGGGAGACAACAGATAATCAAAACACAAGGCAGATCTCTCAGAGTGACCCAATATTCCTAGACGATTTCTGCTTGTTGGAATAAAATGATCTCAGGGATATATGAGATAAGAGATCCTCCAATAAAAGTTAGGTTGTGAGTAAACGTGTCAAGGGAAAATATCCAAAGAAATCAAACATATCCTTTTTTTAAAAGGGAACCACCTTGGAAATGATTTAATGATCTGACACAGCCATGTTTTTCCTCCCAACTCAGAACATATTATTTTTGTAATTACTCAGTTGAGCACAAGATGAAGTGGTTGGCTTCCATTAAGGTCATACATAAGGAGAATCATATGTATTCTTGGTCACATGAGTTCACAGTGGGAACCGAAAAACCAAGAGTAGCTCCAGCATTTACCTCCATGTCAGGCTCACTCTGAGGCACTGTCATTTCTACCATAATGCTTGTTTTGAAAACGCAAATGCATTCCAATGAATAGATATAGCAGGGAACAATTTGAGCATAATGTGGATTTCACATTTACTCATGCTTGATTTCATCTGTGAAAAACACTAGGTTAACATAGAAAACTGCACCCAGTTGAAAATGAGCTGCATGGAAATATACAATCAGACAAACAAACACGTACTTCTAATACCTACCTGCTACCCTGTTCATAGCATGTGTTACAAGTCGTGCCATGGCTTTCTATCTGGTTTCAGAGGCCTCTCTATTTCCATCACTTCACAGTAACTCATAAGCTACAACTCTTCTGGTGGCCATTTCCACAAGAAAACCTCTGATCTCTGAGGTAAAGTGCCAGGTTTACTATAACATTTATGGATTTTAATCCTTTAACATATGTAAAACTGTGCTGTTTTAATAAAGTTCCTGTTTGTTTTTTTAATGTGCCGCTGATGAAGTTGCCTGTGATCCTGTTTTCCCCACAAGCCCTGTGGTTTTATTGCATGACTTTGCACAGAGTAGTGATTTTTAGGAACACAGATTGTCATGTTACAGCAAAAACGGTGGTACTTGCTCTTGCTAAGAGAAAGGGCAGGTGGAATCACCGTATCATTTGATTTTGTTTCTCTTTCACATCAGGTAACTCTACTACATTTCAGATTCTTAAAATTGCACTCTGTGGGGGCATACAATGAAAAGGGTTAAGCAAAGAAATGCAAGAAGACCATCCACCTCTTGACATTAGGGAGGATTCTGACTGTTTTAGAGGCAGTGGTTCTAATACAAATACACTGTATTCATCTTTCTGGAAGTATTAGGGAGCCTCATGTTCTTCTACTGTCTTTCACTATCAAGGTGTTCCCTGAGATAACAGCAACAATTTGACTTCCCTTCAAATGGTGTCCTCCCAGAAGTTCATTGCCAGAATCCTCTGAATATCTTCATTTGTATTTTCTAAATGGTGCCATCTCTGGGCCTGGCCATCTCTGCTGACCCATACCATTTCTCCAAGGTCAAAAATCCTGGATGGTTGGGTGCCAGTGAGCACTGCTGCTATAGTTTATGGCTGTGCTCAAGAGTGTTTGCACAGTCCAGGACATAACTTATGTGTTTTTGTTCTAGCCTTGATAACCTTCTGATAGGTAGCTGTGGTTAAGGGTGTTGGCAGAGCAGGTATAAATTTGGTGTGCTATAGCAAGCATCCCACATGGGAAACAAAATGTACAGTAAGCCCTCAAGTCTCTATTGACATATGGTTTTACTTCTTTGGTAGCTTTCACAGATTCAACCCATCCACCCCACATCCCTCCCCTAAAAAGTTTGAAATGCACAGCGCCAGGTGAATATGTAGACAACTTAAATGATGTGCATCAGGTGAGGATTGTTTAGTTAATTCAAATCCATTATATTATTACAGAGATTAAAGACCTTTTAGTCCAATGTGCTAGAAAAGCAATAAATCTGAATTAGATCTACCATTTTAGTCACTCAGGATTAGACCTTTTGGTGATGCGATCCATTAACGTGCTTTAAATCTATTGATTCATCCTAGAAAGACACAATTTAAACTCAGAAGTCACAAAATGAACTTTCCATTAAGTTTGGGAGACTATGGTCACAGCTCATTTGACTTTTATGAACTAGAAAATGTGATGTAGACCACAATGGCATTCTATTAGGGGAAATCATGCATTTAACCATGTAGCAAAATACTGTAGTCAATTATGTGAACACACACCTATTTTACACATGGCTGGTTCTCTGACTTTAAATTATTAAGGATGTGCATTTAGCTTGTTTTAAGGAGTATTTACTCCCAAGAAAGAGATCCGTGAAAAAACTTTGTTCAAAAAGTAAATGAATATTTTTCATTTATATTAATTTTTTTCAATAAGAAACTGGAATTGAGCATAGAAACTTTTACAGTGTTTATTTCTTTGCCTCAGAAGAAAAACACGTGATCTATTTGCTTTTTATAAATGAAAAAATATATATATTCTATCAGGGAAGGAAGAAAAAACTCAATCAGAAGCAGATTTTGAGATTCATCTGCCAGCCTGGAAAACATAATGATAATGTAAAAAGGAGGTGACAATAGGGAGAAAAAAAAACTATTTAGATAAGGTTTAGTTTCCCTTTTCTAGAGTTCATCTTGATGGTGTACTCTATAAACATCATTTTCTCTCAATATAATTTTGTTGATATTAGTATTACACTTAAGCCAGACTATATTAATACCAGCCTCATTATTATTCTAGATTTCAGCAAGGGTACACTTTGGTTCCAAATAGAATTCAACCCAGTTCTTCTCTGAATCCATCAGCACCAACTTTTAACTATTATACTTTCCCTCTAAGTTCCTCATAAAACTCTGACTACCCCAAAGCCTGAAATGTTAGAAATTATCTAATCCAAATCCTTCATTTTCAGAAGATGAGTTAAGTCCCACAGTGGTTAATGCACATGTTCAAGGTCACAATGTTCCACAAAGACAGCCCTTCCTCAAAGCATTCACTGTCCTCTATTTCAACCTCTTAAAAAGAGTTCCCCCTTTTATTTTATTTTGTAAAGTTTATTTTCTTATTTTGAGAAAGAAAGAGAGAAAGAGAAAGATGGAGAGAGGGGGGGAAGAAGGGAGATGGGAGGGGTAGAGAGAGTGGGGGAGAGAGAGAAACCCAAACAGTCTCCACACTGTCTGCACAGAACCTAATGCAGTGTTCAAACCTGATTCAGACCTAAGCCGAAACCAAGAGTCAGATGTTCAACCTACTGAGCCACACAGGTGCCCCTCCCCCTTAACTTTAAAACAGGATCTCTCCTAAAATCCATTCATAAAGGCACAAACAAAGCATACAATATCCTGAACATGTTTGAAAATTGTCCCCGTCTACATTTTCTTCCCTTGAATCTATCCTGTCATCAAGTCTCGCTGATTCTTTCGTCTTTTTATCTACACAAATTAGCTGGACTGTGTAGCACAATGAAAATTAGTGCTGTAATGTCTAGTCCCACAAATCTTCCTGCATCAACCAAACAGGTTGATTCTGCTTCTCCGTTGTGGGTATTATATGGTTTTATCTTTGCAGATAATAGAGAGGCCAGGTAAAGTTTGAGAAATAATAGAGACATTAAAAAATTGATAAGAAAGATGATGAATTGTGCTCAGGTGGAGCACAGATAATAAGATTATTCGTTGCTGGACTACAGGTCTCTAACATGGATAAGTTGAAATGCATGTGTGATTAGGCAAGGTGAAGGAAGCAGTGCATATTCGTGTGGGTAGGCAAGGGGGTGAGTGTTGATTTCATTTCAGACACAATGGATGAAAAGTGACCAGGAAAGGGGCGCTTGGGTGGCTCAGTAGGTTAAGTGTCCAACTTTGGCTCAGGTCATGATCTCACAGTTCCTGGGTTTGTGACCCACGTTAGGCTCTGTGCTGACAGCTTGGAGCCTGGGGCCTGCTTCAGATTCTGTGTCTCCCTCTCTCTGCCACTTCCTTGCTCATTGTCTGTCCATCTGTCTCTCTCAAAATTAAACATTAAAAATTTTGTTTAAATAAAATAAAATTTAAATAGTGTACAGGGGATATTCATGGCTGGGGGTCAAGTGGAGATATGGATGAAGAGATATGAGTCTCAAGCTCAGAAGAAATATTTGGAGTTAGAAATATTTTGGAAAGCCATCAAGGTATATTTGGACATTAACAACACAGATTGAAGGAGGTTACCTACCTACTCTACCTACAGAGTGCAGAGTGAAAAAAAAAATGAGACCACGGGTGATGTCCACATATTTTTTCATGCATGCATATAACTAACACTATTTCAGAAGCTACCAACATAAAGGTCTATATTTGTCTTTAAATCATTGAGCAGGTGCATATTTTTAACTAACAGATATAACTTCTCACTGGGGAAGTTAAAATAAATATATTTTTGCTCCTCCTTTACTCCACTCCAATAAATGTGAAGAAAGCACATGGTAGATGCTTTTTTTTTTTTTTAATATATTTTTATTTATTTCTAGGAGAGAGAGAGAGAAACAGCGTGAGCAGGAGAGGGTCAGAGAGAGAGGGAGTCACAGACTGAAACAGGCTCCAGGCTCTGAGCTGGCAGTCAGCACAGAGCCCGACGCGGGGCTCGAACCCACAAACCGCGAGATCATGACCTAAGCGAAAGTCGGACGCTTAGCCGACTAAGCCACCCAGGCGCCCCAACATGGTAGATGCTTTTAATGTAATTTTTTTAAAGGTTTTTATTATTTATTTCTAGAGAGAGAGAGAGCGTGAGCAAGGGAGGGTCAGAGAGAGAGGGAGTCACAGACTGAAACAGGCTCCAGGCTCTGAGCTGGCAGTCAGCACAGAGCCCGACGCGGGGCTCGAACCCACAAACCGAGAGATCATGACCTAAGCGAAAGTCGGACGCTTAACCGACTAAGCCACCCAGGCGCCCCAGGTAGATGCTTTTAAAAACGTTACTGGATGATGTTAAACATCATTTCAGCTTTTGGAATCCAGGGTAGGTGGTAAACAGAGATGACCTCAATGCAGAAAATGTAATAAAAGACAGGACGGGGTAGGAAATCAATGTCTCCATTTGTAAGGAGAGAGAAAAAAGGATGAACCAGACATTATTAGCATGATCTATAAGCACTGCATAATCCCATTTATATCACTTGTATTAAGGACAAATTGCCTGAATAAATTCTATTATTCTAAGAAACGGCACAAATAACAAGCTGACAGCATCAGGAAAAAAATGAAAATAATAATGTTGATATTGCTAGAATTGTACGTTATTTCTCTATTTCCAGTTTCATGGATCTAGTTAGGCAATAATTCAAATCTGGGGGTAGGTTCAGTTTTTAAAGTCACATTCATGGATCCAAAATGAAATCTTTCAGAATGGAAAGCTAATTATTTGTTATTAGTAACAACTGGACTTATTTATTATCTTCTGTGTTCCATACTACATGCTAAATGCTTTACATAAATTATTTGAATCACACACACACGTACACTGAAAGATAGGAATTATCATGCCAATTTTATAGATTATGGAACTGAGGCCACACTAGATCATTTATTCAAAGTAACACAGCTAGTAACCTGGAAGAGGTAAAAATCTAACACATGATTTCCTCTAGTGCAGTGGTAATGAAATACAAGCTTTGGTATTCTGGGTGCAAACTCCTGATCTATTCCCTTACACAGCTATATTACCTTACATGGCTTAGTCAATTCTTCTGAGAGTCAGTTTCCTCATCTGAAGAAGGGAACAATGATGCCTACTTCTTGAGCTGTTTGGAGTGTTAAGCGAAAATGTATGCAAAGCATTTGATACACTACCAGGGCCAAGTAAGTGCTCAACAAATGGTAGCTGGTGTCTATGAGAAAACAGATGGAACAAAAGACAGGTCAGAACCTTGGAGAGCAACTTCACTTCGGTAAGAACAAAGAAGAGGAGGCATTGAAAAGGAAAAAACAGGGGCGCCTGGGTGGCTTACTCAGTTAAGCGTCCGACTTTCGTCATGATCTCGTGGTTCGTGGGTTAGAGCCCCGTGTCGGGCTCTGTGCTGACTGCCAGCTCAGAGCCTGGAGCCTGTTTCAGAGTCTGTCACTCCCTCTCTCTGACCCTCCCCTGCTCACGCTGTCTCTCTCTCTCTCTCTTAGGAATAAATAAAACATTAAAATTTAAAAAAAAAGGAACAAACAAAAAACACCTAGGCAAAGAGGTGAGAAGTGTACCAGGGAATCAATGGAGGATAAAGCTTTGAGAAGAAAGAAATCATTTGCAGTGCCAAATCAAACAGGCAGGATAAAAAAGAAAACATGTGAAAATGCCCAAAAGAATGGGCAGTTTTAGTGTAAGAGTCAGATAGTAGTGGCTGGTTAAGGGCTGAATAAAACTCAAAATGTTTTGACCCTCAACTATGTGTCCAAGTCACTGCTCAATGCTTCACCTGCCTTCCTACATTTCTTCTTCTTCTTCTCTCTCTCTCTCTTTTTTTTTAGGTATCCCCTATTACTACTCTTGCTTTGCAAGTGGTGAGACTGAAGTTCCCTGGATAAAGTGACTTGTTCTAGGTCACTAAGCCAGTAAACAGTGATGTCTTTTTGCTGATCTTATATAGCCCCTCTTCTTAGAGTCCATTTCCTATTACCCTTCTCAGTGATTTTTTTTTTAAGAGTATGAACATTGGAATGTGTCAAAATTCTTAATCGTCAGGAAGAGATAATTTGATTAGCCAATTACATTCACATCTACCTCAGTTAAATAAACTATTGCCAGTGAAGGGGTCTTCTATCTATTGGGAGAACCACTGAGGCCCTGGATGTGGTTTTCTGAGAAGAGGTTAGAAGATGGGGTGGACAAACGGCCTCACCAACAGAACTCATTAGCAATGAAATCATTAAATCCATTATAGAATTAAAGATGAATCTTGAAAAGGTAAAAAAAAAAAATGACTTTAATTATACATTTCCTCAAAGAACAAAAATAATCATTTGAAATATTTCACACAGAATAATGGATAAATGGAATCCTTCCTGGCTACCAGTTCCAATGCACCAACTTAAGACCTTTAATTCAATTTAAGTAGGATACATTGTTTAAAGATTGCTGGTCTCTTAGGAGATATTAGCTTCAGTCCTGCACCTTATGAGATGGAATCCAATGAAAATGCTTTCTATTAATGAAAATAAACAATGTTTACTCAAAGCTTTTAACGCATCAGCCCCTATGCTAAACAATTCCTATGTATAATCTAAGTAAATCATTCTAGTCACCTTATAAGAAAGGTATTATTAACATTCCTGATTTATATATTACAAAACAGACACAGAGAGTCTAGAGCACATATCCAGAGTTACTCAGTTAATACATGGTAGAATCAAGAAATAAATTTGGTTCTTCATCACCATGTCTCTATGACCTGGGTACCAGACAATTTCTACTATCAATTATAAGAAAGTGCTTTATAGTCCTCAATAAAAATACCAGTTAATCAGGATGCCTGAACGGCACCGTTAGTTAAGTGTCTGACTTCAGCTCAGGTCACGATCTCGCAGTTCATGAGTTCGAGTCCCATATCGGGCTCGGTGCTGATAGCTTAGAGCCTGGAGCCTGCTTGGATTCTGTGCCACCCTTTACCACTCCCCTGCTTGGATCTGCTTCTCACTCTCTCAGTGGTAAATAAACATTATAAAAAAATTAAAAATAAATAAACATACCAGCTAATTGATAGGTAAAAGTGTGTGTGAGTATGCATGTGTGTATAAAAGAGAGAAGGAAAGACAGACACAAAAGGAAGGAGAGAAGAAGGAAGAAATGAGAGAGGAGGAAGAGGTGAAATAAAGAAGAAAAAGATAAAACTAGACATTATTCATCTTAATGTCTGTTACTCCAGAGGACAAAATGCCAAGCCCATCTCCACCCCACCCATTAGTGAACTATCAACACCAACTAGATATGACATGGATAAGTGCATGTCATCCCATAATTAAGAGACTAGAATGTTTTCCCGACACCCGAAGACTGGTCCTGAGAAGTGTTCTGGGAAAATCTCACTGTATTACTAGCACCGATATCCTCTAAACGAGCTTGCAGTGGGGAAGGAACATAAAGGCTGAGTGATTGCTATGGGACAGAGAACAGGATACAATGTGGAATTTTTCAATGTTGAAAACAAGTCCAGAAGTAATCTAAATGGCATCATCCCATGCCTCTTCCTCAACTCCCTGGATACTGTCTAATGCCATTTTGTCTCAGAAATCATTTATAGAATTCCAAGTCTGAGACTAATTTCTTTGTTATTATGTCAGCTTAGCAGTGGCTTTATTACAAAAGATGATTTTTCTCTCCTCAAATCATGATCTTTCTGTTAGGGCATTATATTGATCTAGTGGAAAATTCTCAGAACCAAGAGTCAGGATATCTGCATCCCAGGAAAAGCTGTCATGAATTTCCATAAGAATTTTAGTAAGTCATGAAAACTATCTGGCATGACTTTCCACTTTGTTAAACAAAAACATCTTTAAAAACTCTGAAGCACTGTAAAAGGCATCAGAAATTGTACTGTACCATGCAAAATCTTACAGATTACTCTTGTTCTCTTACCCACATTTCTAGTTAACTATGTATTTTTCTATACAATGTTACTTTTTTTATCCAATAAAATACGCATCTTGTGGTACATTCATAACTTGAAAAATATATGGTGATTGTAAAATAGGGCATGGTTAATATCTTCTACCATAAAATTCCTATCAGGCACTGCTATGTGCCACCCCTAAATTCTCAAGAGGGACTCAAAGTCCAAATCTGGTCTCACTTACCAGTGAAAGTAAATGTCATCCCTCCCCCTCCTCCAGTAACAATTTCTACTGCAATAGAAAACTTGAAACAGTGGGTTATCCTAATTACAGGCACCATGGTAGCAAGAGGACAACATTAACAGCCAATTAGCAACATATTTTCAGGTAAGGCTCCACTTGAAAATCCTGCCCTAGTCTGATATCCAAACTCACCAATGGAGGTGACTCCAGTTTAACTCATGCTTGTATCAGATGAGAAAACACAGGCACATTATTCAATCCAACCAAGCTGTCTGTTTAGAAGATGCTTCGGGACTGATTAATGACGGAAAGCAAAGAGGAACTGCTCAGGCCTTGGCTGTCAAGGTCAAATGCACAAGCGGACAGAACTGGAAGAGCCAGAGATGTTGCCTGATCTGGATTTAGGCTGCTGGCCTCAAGTTTTGGCTGGAGCCACTAGTGTGTTGTCATTCCCTCTGGCTTCCAGTCATACCACACACAAGATGGAGAGGCATATGGCGCCTTCTCCCAACTCAGTGTACATGTGGGTTCTAATTTAAGCTTTAAACCTTTTTAGAATCATTGCCAGCAAGATAAAATATATAAGCCATGATATTCTGAGCACCATATTTTGTGCAATATGCCTTATGGCACATGGTTGAGTAATTTTGAGGGTAGGACCAACAGCAACTAAGTCAGGGCACATCTTTGGTAGGGGAAATGGACAGGTATGTGTTCCCCAAAAGCAAAATGTTAGGTACATAATAATACCGTTAACCATTCATCAAATGCTTATACATTACAAGAATAGTGTTGACAGCTTTAGTAGATTTTTTTTTTCTCATTTAAACTTCCTAACAACCCTGTGGGGTAGGTCCTTTTATTATCCTAATTTTCAGAAAGAAGCAACAAAGGCTTAGAAAGTTAAAGCATTTGCTCTAAGTCCCTTTGTCAGTTGCATAGAACCAGGATTCAAACATGACCACCAGGACTCCAGGGCCTGCAAACCTAATGCTACAGTAAACCATTGAACCTATATATTGTGTAGTATGTATATTACAGGTATTATATGGTACAGTATATACACTGAATAGTACTCTTCAGTGTTCATTGGGGTATACTATAGATACAGAACTATAGGTATAGTTCATTTGAGTAAACAATACTCAAGGTCACAAAATTGAACATCAAAGCAAAGTAGATTCATTCAAATGACTATCCTTCAAGCATTCATTTCCTCAAACACTTAGCAACATCTACAGAATTTGAGGCACAGGAGTATTCATTGAGGACTTGAAGATCACATATTCTGGGCCTGGGGTGTAAAGAAAAGAGATCCAAGCATGAGACTTGTTGTTATGGTTTTCACTTCCTCCTTTGAGTTTGAGCAAAAGAATAATAAAAGTACACACATACATATAATAACACACAAAATATTTCTCTTCCATTTCACAGGAAGAAAAGAGTGTGTGGTATATGTATTAGTTTATTGGTTGAATGTCTGAGCTCTAGGAGTGAGATTTTCTTAACAACAGCTAGAGACACAAAAGCCTCCAATAAATGCAACACATCAGGGTACCTGGCTGGCTTAGTCGGTAAAGTAGGCAACTCTTGATTTCAGAATTGTGAGTCAAGAGTCCCATACCAGGTACAGAGATTACTTAAAAACATTTTTTACAATATTTTTTAAAAGGCAACACATCATCCTTTGTGACCCCACATCTACTGGTGCCAGGTCATGGCTTACAATACTCCTGGTTAAATGGACAGCCCCATCTTTGTGCTTTTGTGGGCGCAGACACTTAGGCCACTTCCCAAGCCTTCAGCAAGAGTGATGGTGCAGAAAGACTGATGGCCCCAGAGTCCTGGCTGTAAGGCCAGAAGAAACCACCAGAACTACCCCATGCTTTCCTGCTTACTTAATCCCTCTCCCCCATAGCCCACACGCACCCTTATGCTAGTGAGGAGAGCAGAGATAGTTTGGAAGTGGTTGACAGAATTGACTCTTGCTAACTGTAGGTTCCCTGTGGGCAATTCAAAAATAAACAAACAATGGAGGAAGAGCAGAAAAAAACTCATGCTAAGGCAAAGATTCCTCCAAATGTGGTCTTGGAGGCATCAGAACACAGTGAGGAGATGATTATTAAATCACATTCCTGAGCCTCACAGCAGACTCGGGCCAGAACATATGCATTATAACACATGCAAAAAGTGGTTTGTTTGCACGGGAACATATGAGCATACCTAGCTAACGGATGAACATAATGCTTCTGAAAAAGCTAAGTCATAATTACTCTGAGCAATCAAAGAGTTCTCTGTGACTGATGGACTGGGCAATTCTGCACGAACAACCAAGAGGTTTATTTTGAGTTGGCAGAATTAGGCACTTGTGAACCAGCACATAAGACACTTTTCAATGCATGGTTTCCTGATGCAGACAAGAAAGCCCCATTTCCAGTGTCTTTGTAGGCACTATGTATTCACCTGTGCTATCAGCTTCATCCTGAATGCATGTTATATTTGGTTTTATAACATTTGCTATGAAAGCATTCATTATAACACTCATCTGACAGCTGCTGGTAAACAAAACAATTGCATGACAACAGATGGAAAATGGAACCATTCTGTGGCATAGAATGTCACAGGTAGTTTTCAGGGGTCATCGAAAACCACACATAACACGGAAGACTCTTAGTATATATGCCAAGGTCCATGGTAAGTTAGATAAATAAACGTGCTGAAATGTTTCAGAATTGACTAGCTTTGTTTTGGATGGTGCTTGGGGTCTCATTTGGTTTTGGTTCACCAAATTTCCTCTCAGTTTCTTTCATCCCATATCCCTTAGTAAAAGAAAATCAAACTGTTCTTTGGCCCAGTACTATTTTGGCAATATGAAATTTATATATTTAGCAAAAAAAAAAAAGTGAACTGTCTGTGAATCAAGTCTCAGTATTAGGAAAGTCTGCAACACTTTGATTTGCATTTAACAGTAAGAAGAATGCAGGGACACCATAATTCTATGTGCCTTATATATACTTTTCCTCCACTTCATCCAGAGCCGTCTCGTTACCTCCACAATTTCTTTGTTCAGAGCTTTACAGTTTGTAAATTAGTTACTGAAGTTGATAGCATTCTGGTATCCGGGAAGCAAGGAGTTAGCAAAAAAATATAATCAGGGACAAAATATATTGATCTTTATTCTGTTTTCCTCACAGCTGAAGGTTTTTGGGATCATACACCTCTTTTCTTTGTCTGAAATAGACAATAACATCATGGAAGGAATTGCCAACCAGGTTTATAAAGACTGTATTTTGTGTTTAGCCATCTTTTTTTGTTAAAACAAAATCAATAGTGGCAGGTACATTTCTCCTCAAACCTTTAATTGTGTCTTGGTCTTAGGGAGGAAAAACTTTTTTCTCATGGTAGAAAATTAGACAAATAGAGGGAAGCATAAAAAATAAATCACCCACAGTCTGCATCCTTGAGATAACCACTGCTAATGTTTTGGTGTACTTCATTCCAGAGGTGTGTGTGTGTGTGTGTGTGTGTGTGTGTGTGAGAGAGAGAGAGAGAGAGAGAGAGAGAGAGAGAGCGCAATATAAACATATGTGTGTGTGTGTATACGTATGTATGTGTATATATATATATATATATATATATGGGGATGTATGTATATTATAACCACATAAACACTGAAAGATTTTTTATGGCATAATAGTTCTGATTCAACACACATACACACACAAAAAAACCCTTAATATTAGTAACATTCTAGGAACTACCAGATCCTGAAAGGGAAGCTGACTTCTACGTGCCAAACATTCATTCACATTATCTAGACTTCCCCTCCCCATCCCCCTTTCCACTATTGCCCCCTTGGCCATCATACCCACAGAAGTCACCAAACAAGGTATATCTTATTTCTTCTAATTTGTTTTTCACAACATAGCAGAGGGTCTTACAAATGCATGTAGGACCAAGTTATCCCTTTGTTGACAGTTATTCCCAAAGTTACCGTCATTCAGATGGTGGAGGATATGATGTGACTGCTGCCTTTACCTTTATGCCTACACTCCTTTCATAACTATACTGGTCCCATATTGGAGTCTGGTGTCACCACTTGTTCATACCTGGGCCACTGCTCAGGCCAGCACCTTAAGCTACTCCACTGTTACACTCTTCTTTCCTCCTCACACACCTAAACCAACTCTTCTCTCCATGAAAACTCCTGCTTCATCCTGAGTTACTGCCTCAGGAAGGAGGCTTTTCTTGATCTTCAATAGGTAGCACCATGGCATCCCATGTTTCCCCCATCCAGGCACTTAAGGAAAAGCATGTGAATAACTTTTTTTAATGTTTATTTTTTGACAGAGAGCAAGAGTGAGAGTGCACGGGCACATGAGTGGGGGAGAGCCGGGGCGGGGGGGAGATGGAGGAGACAGAGGATCTGAAGCAGGCTCTAGGCTCTGTGCAGAGAGTGGAGAGCCTGACAGAGGGCTTGAAATCACAAAATGTGAGATCATGACCTGAGACAAAGTCAGACGCTTAACCAACTGATCCACCGAGGTGCCCCAAGAATAGTTTTTTAATTGTGATTCTATCACAAAGGGGTTTCTCTGGTCCACCACTGTATCCCTTCTACTTGATCCACAAGAACTCATGCTCAAATACATGCCAAATAGATATTAAGTCCATATATAGGTCATTTGTGTTACTTAATAAAGAAGGATGTAAAGCTCCAAAAATAACCAACAATTAGCTCAAATTGTGAATCATTTCAGTATTGGAGTAAAGACTAGATTTCCCCAATTCAGGGCCTGCTGCATACCAGCACTACCCCATGTTCACTGGGGTACCATGCTATAACCTAAGAGCAAGCACTCAGAAGACTGACCTACTCCCTTTCATTCCCCATCAGCACCAGAGTGCCATGTTCACTACCTACCTTATCTTGACCAGGTCAGCATCATCTCCAGACACATCACTATGGTGCTTCCATCATGCTTCCTGACTTCTGTCTTTCCTCACACTGATCCATACCCCATCCAAATGTAGCCTGTGACATGATCTAAAACAAGCCTCATCTCTCCATATCCCTGCTTTCAACATGAAGCTAGAGACAAGCTCCAGTTCTGATACTTGACCTCCCAATCCTCTGCTCCCTTCCTCCACCATAATCCTGTTTCTCAGTAACTTTTTATATGGTCTTCCATTTAACCAATTAAGTATCTTTGCAGCCTCTTATGGACAATATCTTTGTTCTCCCACTCATGTCTCTGCACGTAACAGCCCTTGCCTCTAGACTTCTCTCTGACAATTCATACCCTCTCCTTCTTCAGATTCAGTCTAAATTCCCTTGAGTCAATAAATTATCCCCTAATATCATCATACTCTATTCCTGAGCCACCACTCAATTTAGTTTTGAATGAATTAATCTATAAAGGAATAGATTTAAACCTGCCAAGATAAAATGATAAACAATTAAAAGTATTTCACCAGGTTTAGTTTCTAAGGCATTATTCTGTCTATAAGATCTCAGCCAAAATGAGTGCATATAAAGAAATGATCATGTCAGAACAAATATTTTTCAAGTCCCCTGGGAGATTTTCCTCCTGGCATTGCAAGGAAAAAATATCTAAGGAACAGAGAAATAATAATGCCAAAGCAATTCAAGATGGACTTCAAGTCACAGCTATTTAGGCCAGAAAGAAGATGTAGGTCTGCCTGTCTGTAGTTCTGAGGAATATAACACTTCCTGTTATCCTTCTCTGAAAGGCGGGTGTGTCTTCTCTACTCTTTAGGATGTCAAGGAAAAAAGACCCAAACCTCCTCCTGCTCCCTGCACTCACATTCACCAACCATGCCAGTGTTATATGTTTTTAAAACATTACATGATTTCTAAGAAATTACAATACACTGCATCAAATCCATAGTCTGTAAGTTTTATTTCTTATAAAAAGGAGACATCAAAAATTTAAACCTATACATTTATTGAGGTGAGATATTGTATTTTATTTAGACAATTACGAGGAATTTGTAACATGTTTTGTGTAAATTCACAATCAAGCTGATCTTCCAAGCCCCCATTTGAAAATACTCTACTATTTGGTCAAGAAGTAGGATGTAGAAACAGGCAGTCTACTGATGGTAAAGAAAGGCTCTGGTTTGAGTTCTGCTACTGAATACTCAAGTGGCCTCAACCTCTCTGAACTTCAGTTTCTTCATTGTAAAATGGAGATAATCAGCTTATTGTCAGTATTGAATGCCTTGTGACAGGATAAGATCACCCAGAAGGTAGGCAGGAGGGAAGCCTCTTTGGAATGAATTCAAGAGAGAATAGAAGGAGAAAAAAAATGATAGCAAATATAGACACATTTTATTTTGGAGTTTTGTGCAAAGGAGATCAGAGAAACAGGGTGGCAGATGGAGGGGAAGTGGAGTCACAGAGATATATATTTTTTTAATGTTGCATATATTATGACATGTGCACATGGTGATGGGTGTGATCTTGTCCTGTCTAAAGGCATTAAATACCATCTATAAGATGAGTCTTAAATTTGTATCTCCATGGCAAACCTCTTCCTTGTCCTCCAGACTTGAAGCTCCAACCGTATCCTTGACATCTCTCCTTGGAAATCCAATCAGTGTCTCATGCTGAGTATGTCCAAACATGAACTCCCATTTCCTCCCCCTTCTTCATACTCACTCTCTCTCCTATCCTCTCTCCCTCCCTGAAAACCTGTTCTTCTTGCAATCCATCTTGGAAATAAATAGTGCTTCCATTTTCAAAATTCTCAGGATAAAATCCCTGTAGAAACCACTAACTCCTTTCTCTTTTGCACATCCCACAGTCTCCTACCTAATCATGCTGTATCTGCTTTTGAAATATATGAAAACTCTGGCCATTTCTCACATCTGCATTGCTACCAACCACTCACTCCTCACCTGGATGATTATAATAATGCTCCCTAACCCCCACATTGGACTTCCCACTTCCACCATGCTCCACGTGTATTCTCCACCCAATAGCTGGAGAATTCCTTTAAAGTGTGCATCATGTCATGCTGCCTCTGTGCTCAACACCCTCCAATAGCTTCCTGCTTTGCTCAAAGCAAAGTCCTAGGTTCACACTATGATCTTCAAAGCTCTATGTGGTCTAGCCCCCCACTAACTCTCTGATGTCACAGAGCATCACTCTTGTGTCTCTCATTGTCCCAATCCAGCCATACCAACCTCTTTGCTATGAATACAACAAGCAATATCCAGCCAAATGTGTTTTCACTGGCTGTTCCTTTTTTCTTGTCCTCCTCCCAGATATCCACGTGGTGTTATTTCTCACTACTTCCAGGTTTCTATTCAAATGTCACAACTCAGAGATACACTCCGAGACACATACCTCCATATTAAATAAAACTCCAATTTATCTTGTCTTGTTCCCCTTATCTTGTTTTGTTTTTCTTCATTGCAATCATTTTTTATTATGTCATGTTTTAATACATAAATCTGTGTTTCCCATACTCTCTCCATCCCTAGTACACCATAAGTTTCTTGAGAAAAGAACTTTGTTTTTGTTTTCCATGATGTATCTTTAGTTTCTAAAACACTGCCAGGAATTTAACAAATGCTCAACAATATTTGTTGGTGAAATAATAGATATAATCTGACATTTCTAGGTTTCTTTCATCCTCTATTCCTCATTAATAAAATAGTATAAAGAAATTTCAACGAGAGGCACCTGGGTGGCTTAGGTGGTTAAGCATCTGATTCTTGGTTTTAGTTCAGGTCATGGTGTCACTGTTCATGAGTTTGAGCCCTGCATCAGGCTCTGTAGTGTGGACCCTACTTGGGATTCTCTCTCCCCCTCTCTCTCTGCCCCTTCCCCAGTTGCACATGTGCTCGCTCACTCACTCACTCTGAAGATAAATAAACATTAAAAAATGTTAATGAAATGCTATGTTACATGGCTAATACTATATTAAGAGATTCTTTCAAATCTTTTTTAGAATTCATTTTTCACAAGTTAAATATTTCCATTAAAAAGGAATTATATAAAAATAGGGCTTCACTATATTCACATGTTTCAGTAGAAGCATAAAGGAAGTAAATTAAAGGCTATTCTATTTAACTATGAGTTTTCCAAAATGTTCATAGGTGGTCAGAATATCCAATTTATTTAGCCTTTATTACAATAAATATTATTTTAAAGTATCAGTTAAATCACACTGAGGTATATAGATTAAAATGAGTTGAAACAACTTATATATTTGGTAATAGGAGGAATGGCTGAATAAATATTATATCGATTCAGTACAATGTTATGAAGCAATCAAAATAATAAGAAGAAGGTAGACTTAAGAATGTTTGTATGTTGAAAAACACAATAAAAAATAAAATCATATTACCATTTCAACATGTAAACATATATACATAAAGAGAGCATGTATACACTAAAAATAATCATAAGTGGTTACTGGAATTATAAGTAGGCCTTTCTACTTTTTCTAAAATTACTTTGCTACATTTTAAGCTATGTCAATTAAAAATAACCTTTGTAAAAGCAGAGGAGTAAAGTTGAGGAAAACAAGACCAATACTGGATAAGAAGTTAATAAATACTCTTTTCAGTCTCTAATCTTCCAATAACTTACTTAAAAGAACACATCTTGGGCAATTTATTCACCATCTCTGTGTCCCAGTTTTCTTTTCTACAGAACAAGGATGGTAAGGTAATAGGATCTCCAAAAAGCAAGAGTGGAAAAGGTAACCCTCTGTATTTACCATATGTTTTTTTTTTTTCAAATGTTTTATTTATTTCTGAGAGAGAGAGAGAGAGAGAGACAGCGTGAGCGGGGAGGGTCGGAGAGAGAGGGAGATACAGAATCTGAAACCGACTCCAGGCTCTGAGCCTGCAGTCAGCACAGAGCCCGAAGCGGGGCTCGAACCCACGAACTGTGAGATCATGACCTGAGCCGAAGTCGGATGCTCAACCGACTGAGCCACCCAGGCACCCCTACCATATGTTTTTATACTCTTCCTTAGGCGTATGGGAAGACCACAATTCCCAGGCTTCCCCGTATCCCAGCAGGACTGTGTGAGAGCTGTAGCCAATGCAGTAGGGTCAGAAATGGTATAAAGCACTTCTAGGAAATATTCCACATTATTCCCAAGTTCTCTCTCTTTATCTATGAGGCTTGAACCAAACGCATTTTGAGAAGACCAAGTCACAGCTAGAAGAAGCCTGATCCAGAGATAAATCAAATTCTCATCAGATCACAGTATGAGTAAAACATACACCTTAATTATATGACACCTCAAGATTTTTGTAGGTTGATTACATTTAGACAGAAGGACTGTCTTAGTCCTCCTAGGCTGCTGTAACAAAAATACCATAAATTGGGTAACTTATAAACAACAGAAATTTATTTCCCACAGTTCTGGAGACGGAGTAGTCCAAGATCATGGCACCAACAGACTTAGTGTCTGGTGGGATCCTGCTTCCTTATTGATGACCCTCTTCTCACTGTGATCTCACATGGTAGAAGAGGTCATAGGAGTTTTCTCAGGTCTCTTCTATAATCATCCTATTCATGAGAGTTCCATGTGCACGATAAAGGGCCCATCTCCTAAAACCATCATACAGGAAAAACTTTGAGGAAGATCCCAAATGGTCCCAAATGAGACATCTAGCATCAATATGTGGGGATTTGTCTTTCTCACAGGAATAAATACGGTCACAAATTACAATTACTATTTTTAAACAAGATTTTCCAATGTGCTGTGCCCTTTGCTGGATGACAGGATGCAAATGCACATTAAAATGGTCAGAACTACCATCTATGGTTCTCAGTATAGAGACCAACAAATCCATTCTCCAAAAAAAGTAACTATAAAACTAGACAAAACTGACCACAAACCACCACAAAACAGTATTTCAACACTCTAAAAATTAACCAAAGGCATCCAACAACCTGAGAAGCATTACCTGAAAAACTACTGGGCTTCAGGTAATAACGATGGGAATCTTTGGTGTCGTAGATGGGAATGCAGGAATGCTCCCATCCCTAGTGGCCATGAAGTCTCTGTCTAGTTGAGGCAGGATATGAGTATTAGCAGTACTCACTTGACTTGAAGTAGAGAACAGTGACTAAATCCAGCACCAGCACTGGTAAAAGCAATAGTCTCAGCAGTGGAAAACTGAGAGAAAGCCAATGGCATAAAATGGGCTGAGGTTGTGGTTGGGGTAAGCATATTCCAAATGGAGACTATGTACAGGTTCAGTGGAGAGTGGAGAAGGCCCAAGCTATCCACATATTCCTGAGTAATCCTGAGGCGGTGTGCAGATAAAGAGGCAATGTAAAAGGGCCCAACAGAATGTAAATATTTAGGAAGACTTGAAAATGGCCTGAACACTTGATACACTTTCCTACACAGACCCATCAACAGAGAACAGTAACCTTCTTACTGATTAAGGTGTTTAAACACAGCCTTAGTTCAATTTTCAGCTGGCCATTAAGCTACAGAGACAATGGAGAAAGCCCTTGGAAACCAAGCTTTAAAACAAAAGAAGCAGAGCAACAGAAGCAACAAAAACAAGAACCAAACAAAGACATCAGTGGCCACATACCACAGGGGAAACAGGCTGCACCAGTTTAGAGCAGCCAAGTTTATAAACAAAGAAACAAACAACAAAACCAGCAACAACAATTACTATCTGGGGAATACCAAAATCCATAATTGCTACATTGTTATCTAAATATCTCCTCCCTCCCCCCATTATAACACATGTGAAAAATCAGAAATTGTGACCAATAATCAAGGAAAAAGCAGTCAATAGATATACTTTCTGAATGTCACCAGAGGGTGGATATAGCAGAAAAAGACTTCAAAACATCATTATACATATGGTCAAATAACTAGAGGGAAAAAAATGCATTAAGAATCAAAGTATCTGGGGGTGCCTGGTTGGCTCAGTCAGTTGATGATCCGACTCTTCATTTCAGCTTAGGTCATGATCCCAGGGTCGTGGGGTTTGGCTCCATGCAGAGCATGGAGGCTGCTTAAGATTCTCTCTCCTTCTGCTCTTCTTCCCACTCTCTTTCTAAAAATTAAAATTAAAATAAAGAAAAAGAATCAAAGTATCTAAATGATGAATCCAAAACAGAAAATGTGAATAAGAATAACATAAAAGGTGTTATAGGAATAGTATGGAAACTTACATATTTTTTTAAAAAATAAGATAACCTGGATAAAATTAAATAATTCCTAGAAAGACACAAACTACAAAAATGAAGAAATAGCACACATCTGAACAGACTTGTACCAAGTAAAGAAACTGAATTAGTGAGTAAAAAACTTCCCACAAGGAAAAAACCCAGGACCAGATGGCTTTGCTGGTGAATTGTACCAAAATTTCAAAGATTTAGCAACACTTATAAATCTCTTAGAAAAGAATGGAAGAGGAGCTAATATATCCCAACTTATTTCGTGAGATCAATATTATCCTGACATCAAATCCAGATATCAAAAGATAAATATAATATCCATTATAAATAGAGGCAAAAAATCTCAAGAAGATACTAGCAAACCAAATCTAGCAACACAGAAAAGAATTTTCAACCATGACATACGAAAATCTGTCAATGTAGTATGTGACAATAATAGAATGAAAGACAACGTGACATGATCATCTCAACAAATGCAAAAAAGATTTTGACAAAACCCAAGATCCTATCACGATTTGAAAAACTCAACAGTCTGGGAATAGAAGAGAAGTACCTCACCTTTATAAAGGGCATCTACAAAAGAGATGCAGCTGGGATCATATAAAACAGTGAAATGCAATTCTGTGGCTCTCTCATTCCTAATCACAGAAGCTATGACCAGTAATAAATGTTTCTGAGTTTGATTCATTAAGTTTTGGGCTAATGTGTTTCACAGCAATAGATATTTAAAAATAATAATAATTAATAATATAAGAAAGTGGGGGAAGAAAAAAAAAGAAAGTGGGGGAAGAGGAGGAGGAGGAAAAGTAGAAGCAGTAGTGGTAACAGTTGTTGTAGTGGTGGTAGTAGTTGTGGCTGTAGCTGTCACACAGACTGTGTGACTGGCATATTAGTGGGTAGCACACCACAGCCTCTCAGCTTCCAAGGCAGAGCTCCAGACTGGGAGACGAAGGTGGATGGGGGAGCTCAGCTCCTAAAATATGGCCCAAGTCCAAGGCATCAGAGAATTCCAGCATGGGGCCTCCAGTATTTATTTTCCTCCTAAGGGTCACAACTGGTCCTTCACAAGATGAACCATACATGCAAAGATCAAATGACCCTAGCTGTGGGCACAGGTGACATGGGGAAAGGACTTTGGATCTGGCCTCCCAGAAAGTAATGTGGAAGTGCCACTAAAGGCAGTATGTGTTTCTAAGGAAATGCCTGCATCATAATCACAGAGTCTGGGAACCTCAGTCCTGAACAGATAAAGGAGAAAGCAACCACCTTATAGACCCCACTTCTCTAATATATCCATGAGTCATCCAGTCTGGGTTCCTAGATTTCTATCCACTTCCAGCCTTCTTGTAGTAAGACAGCTACTCTTTCAGTGCTGTTCTTATCTGCATATCATGATGTGTCAGCAGAGTCCAACCCATGATCTTTAGATGGCTTCCTGGTGCAGTACATCTATATTTCTTCATTCCTTCCTAATACAGGCAACTGATGTTCTGAGTGAAATATTTTGATTCTTAATTTGGTGTAGGTTTTATCTTCTTCACTTGAAGATGCTCATCTAGGAGAAGGTGGGGGGGGACGCCTTAATGATAGAAAATGTCAAGCTAGATCGAGGTTACCTTTAGACAAGTCAATACTAAAGAGATCAGTTAAGGTTAGAGTCAGGATTTATATAATTAATCACAGATCTTTTAATCCAGCCATGATAACTAACAAAAGTATATGAATAAAAAAAATTCTTAAGGGACTATTTGAGAAGGAAGATTAGATGTCCCCTAGGATCCTCCTGATTTGAAGATTCTAGATTCAAAGCAAACATTGTGGTCAATACATAGATACCTGAAATAAACACATTCTTTCTTTTACAATGCTCTTAAAATATGCTTTCATTTGCAGCCAGCCATCAATGATAGAAATTTGAAACATATCTAGAAAATTCTAAAATACTTAACTTCCCAGATCCATAGATATGGGAAACAAGGTAAGCAAGAAAAAAACGACTTCTGTATATATGGGCAAGGTCACAGGCTGGGGCCCAGCTTTCCATGACATTAACCAAATATTTGTAACATTTTTCTTTTTGTTTGTTGGGAAATAATCATCCTATGTAAAGGAGAAAGAAGATCCCAGGACATGGCTGTCACAAAACAAAGTCAATTCAAAGTTATTAATTTTAAAATCACAGAGTATCCAAAATGTTAAATGGCTCCATCTTCAGGGTAAATGTGAAAAAGCTCTATTTTTTCGAGTCCTGAAATTGAGGAGCGATTTCAAGCCCTTCCTGAATTAGATGGATGTAGCTGTGGTCTGATATCCCCATAGCTCTAGCGATTGGAGTTGCACAATCAATTCTGCCTGCGAGCAGTGTCCACAATGAGTCTGAAAGTGTCCTTAACAGATTATGTGCTTGGATGTACTCATTCGTAATTCAAACTCTCATGATATTCAAAACACCAGTAAGTAAAGTAATGCTTTCTCTCCAAGGGCATCTGTCAAGTTCTTTCACAAATGTTCTCTCGAGCATCTTTATATCTTATTGGGATGGCAGTGAGGGTAGCAGGTCCTGTTTTCCACCTTTCCCAGAGGGAAAACTGATAGAAATCTATTTCCCTACATTATTTATAAGATAGCTATTGAACTTGAATACAATATACATATATTTGTTATGGAATGATATGAAAATTATTAAATACTTCTCTTCACATGATTTTATAAGATAAAAACACACAGATCATAAGGACCCTGACTGGTTCAGTTGGAGGAGCAGGTGACTCTTGATCTCAGGGTTGTGAATTCAAGCCCCATGCTGGGTGTAGACATTACTTAAAAATAAAATCTTTGGTGTGCCTGAGTGGCTCAGTCAGTGAAGCAGTCGAGTTAGGCTGAGGTCATGATCTCACCATTCATGGGTTCAAGCTCGATGTCGGGCTCTGGGCTGACAGCTCAGAGCCTGGAGCCTGCTTTGGATTCTGTGTCTCCTTCTCTCTCTGCCCCTCCCCCACTTGCACTCTGTCTCTCAAAAACAAAACAAAACAAAACAAAAACGTTAAAAATTTTTTTAAATAAATAAAATTTTAAAAAAAACCCATACAGACCACATCTTCTTTCCCCAAGTTGCAAACCCATAGTTAAATGTGAAAGAGACTCCACACCCAAAAACAAACAATACAGTGAAGAAATGGGCAGAAGATATGAACAGACACTTCTCCAAAGAGGACATCCAGATGGACAACAGACACATGAAACGATGCTCAGCATCCCTCCTCATCAGGGAAATACAAATCAAAACCACACTGAGATACCACCTCACGCCAGTCAGAGTGGCTAAAATGAGCAAATCAGAGAACTCTAGATGCTGGCGAGGATGTGGAGAAACGGGCACCCTCCTACACTGTTGGTGGGAATGTAAACTGGTGCAGCCCCTCTGGAAAACAGTGTGGAGGTTCCTCAGGAAACTAAC
>NW_024080787.1:642010-677062 GCF_003009895.1 Hyaena hyaena
AAAAATGTTTAAAAATAAAAAATTTTAAAAGTGAAAGAGATCAATTAAGGTGGGAGCTGTGAATTATGTAAGTAAACTCATAATAATCACAGACCACAGTGGGAGCAGTAAGTTTGGTGGAGGGTAAGGGGAGAAGGTACCAATACTAGGTAGAAAAATAAAAAAGCTACTTAATTTTAGAAGGTATAAGAGTGGAATTTCAACTGATTTTAGAAAAAATAAGAAATGAAACTCGGTTGTCTACTTCTATAATTAGGAAAGGAACCAACACTAGATAAAATTACAAGAGTAAATAATGCAAAATATGGCATTCAGCCACTAAAATAAACCAATGGGTGCATACAGAAGTTGACATATCTCCACTTGGAATATTTATCATCATATATTCAATGCAAACAACGACACTGATGATAGCACAGTAAACAAAATCAGTTTGTTGCCTACTCTCACAGAGATCACAGCCTAAATGAATGCTTGTCGGGGCCAGTGTAGGCTGAAGATGGACTTTCCCATAAATGTGCCCTTTACACTGATCTCCATTTATTAGGAAAAGTAAATGTATGTTTATCTGGTTTTAGCTTGTAACCAATGCAATATCTCAGTCAGTTTATAAAGAAAGGAAATGACCTAAGAATCTGTTTCCAAATAATAACAATAATAATGATTACAATAATTGTCATTATAGCTAACATTTATTGAGCTCTTACCATGTGTTAGAAACAACACTTTTAGTTCACTAACATATCATTTAATCCTTGCAGAAACTCTCTGAGGTTACACACCATTAATGCCCCCTTTTACAAATGGGGAAATGGAGGAACGGAGAAATAAACTAAGACACTAAGAATTCACCTGCAAATTTGAAGCTGAGATTTATAGCAGGGCTCTCTGACTCCAGAAATAAGTCCCTCCCCACTTACCCAGCAGTTCCCCACTCTGGCTGTTCTTTAGACTCACTTGGGAAGCGTATGAAAACAAAAACAAAAACAAAAACAAAACAAAACACCAGTGCCTGAGATCCTCTCTCCCAACCTGTTAAATCGGAATTTCTGGAGGTGGAGTTTCCTTTCCCAAATTATCCCATGTAATTCTAATGTGCAGTCCAGGTTGCAAGCCTCTACATGAGGCTGTCCTCTGCCCCTGTTACGTAACCGTGACGATTCCTGATGGTCACCAGGTGTCCTTTTCTTGTCACCAAAGGAGAGCTTCGGAAAGCTTTGCTAATCTGTGTGCAGCCTGCAAGCCAGCAGCAGCAGCCCCAGGGAACTTGCTAGAAAGGCAGAATCACAGGCCACACCCCAGTCCTACAGAATCAGAATCTGTACTGTAGTCAGATCCCCACATGCACATTAAATGTGAGTACCACCCCAAAGTGTGCCCTAGGGAGGAAACGCTATTTCCTAGAGGGATTAGCAGGCTTTATGAACAACAAAAGCATAGCAATAACCACCACTTTCACCACCAGCCTCCCACCCTCCACTACCACACACACACACACACACACACACACGCACACACACACACACACACACACACCCCTCCACCAAGGGTTCTGTGCTCACACACATTTGGGACAAACTGGAATAAACAAAGTCAGATTACTTTTCTCTACTCCAGGCTCCAGCAGAACCTATAATGTTAAAATACTAATGTGTATCATAAATCTCCAAGAGAAGAAGTTTCCCAAATATTTACGACTGTGGTACCCTGTAACTCAGAACTCCTATTAACATCTTTTGCAGACAATGTGTTCCTGGGGACATATTATGGAAAATATTTATTCAAAAGGGATGATCTTTTTTTCTTACCTCAATGGCTACCCTGTACATGTTTCCTAGTGTGCTATGCCTATTTACTTATTCCTATGAAAATTGGTAGTACTCATGGAATTATACGAACCTTTATCAAGCATTTACTTTGTATAAAAGGCATAGTCCTGGGTGCTCATATGGTGTTAACTCATTTAATCTTTACAACCACCTCATTAAATAGGCATGGTTTGTATGACTACATTATGATGAAAGAAACTGAGGAACAGATGAGTTAAATTGGTTGCCCAAGGTCACACAACTTGTAAATGCTGGATGCAAGATTTTACCCCTGGCCATCTGGCTGAGAGCCTTCCTTTTAATCACAACATTGATTATCACCCAGCTACTCTCAAAGACATCCTTAGATTGCCCCATAGAGGCTCTGAGTTTGACCCATACCTGTGAACTTTTAACCAAAAAGATGTAAAAAAGGCACAAAGCCTTAGGTCACACACTCATCCACCAGGAGACCTAGGTTCTGACATTCCAAATAATTTCTTAAAGAAACTGAAATGTCAGAGCAGACCTCTGATGCCAGTGTTCCTAGAGCTGACAGTAAGTTTTATATTCTTAACAAAGGACACACTTTGCTTTCAGATGGGGGACAAAAGTGGGAACTCAGGAGTATTGATCCTTCATTCCCCTCTGTCACTCGGTCTCAAACAACAAATTGGCAAATCCAAAGAATCAAGGCAAAGTATCAACAAGATGATGCCAACTCATGGATGCTAAACCAAGCCAGAACATTCCAGAACTTCGTCATGATGTTCTCAACTACAGGTTGATGGGCTCAAGTGAATTAAAAGACAAGATTTTGGGAGCCCAAAGCTGCAAGTCAAGAATCTACACTGTTTTTAAAGTTCCCCTAGGGTTTGGAGCTCACTGTGAATCACTCAGTGGAAGGATAAGGACTCAAAATGAAGCAGAAGTTTCCTCAGGCATGTAATTAGTTAAAAAAAAAAAAAAAAAAACAGGCTCAGGTATGAAGGCTAGTATGAGTCCACTCCATACAACTAAAATAACTCTGCCTCCTTCTCCTCCAGAAGGAGCACTACATCTACGCAGCCAAGGAAAAAAGCATGCAGAAAGAATATTCACTGGTGAGCAGGGAAAGAGGACTCTTTTCATGTTTCTTGTTGTTGTTGCCGCTGTTGTTTTTAATTTCCCCTTGAGAGCTAGAATGTGACTGTCAAAAATGCACAGCACTAACCAAGGTCTCATCCATTTGTTGGGTATCCTGCTATGCACTTTAAAGACATTTGATCTTTAAATATTCACAATTCATTCCTTTGACAAATATTTGAGAGTTTACTTTGTGTCAGGCACTTTTCTAACTATTGGCAGTTATGCTAGGCAGAATAATGTGCCCCCCCAACAATGTCCACATTATAACCTCTGGAATCTGTGAATACATTACCTCATTTATTCAAAATGGACTCTGCAGCTGTGGTTAAAGTAAGGCCTTCCCAATGGGAAGAGCATCCTAGATTATCTAGGTAGACACAGTGTAATCACACAGGTTCTTAAAAGCAAAGAACATTTCCCAGCTGTTGTAGGAGGGAGACTGACTAGTGAAAAAAAGCAGAGAGGTGTTATGTCCCTGGCTTTGAAGATGGAGGAAGGAGCCGCAAGCCAAGGAATGTGGAGGTTTCTAGAATCTGGAAAAGGCAAGAAATAGATTCTCCCAGGGCCCACAGAAGGGAAAGCAGCCTCGTAGACACCTGGTGTTCGCTCAGTGAGCCCCATGCTGGATTTCTGATCTACAGAACTGTAAGAGAGCACATTTTTGTTGTCTTAGCCACCAGGTTTTTAGTAATTTGTTACAGCAGTGATAAAAGGTGACTGCAACATTTAAAAAAGAACACTGTTCTCATGGAGCTTACATCCTAGTAAAATGTCCTATCAATATTATTACCTGATTTTAAAGAACACCAAACCAGCTTAGAAGGACTCCCTCCCTAAGCTGGTTTGGTGACCAAAGTCACCAAGGCTTGATTTATTAACATGGGAAGTATCCACAATATGTGTAATCACACTGGTTATAAAAGCATATACAGAATAGTGCTTTTTTTAACCTATTGTACATACATATATACAGAGAGAGAGTGAGAGAGGGTACCTCAACAGCTCTACATCATGGTTCACAGCATTCCAAGTGCTAGTATTAAGGCATTTGTTTTTTTTTTTTTTTTAATTTTTGTTTGGCATACATGATGCAATCAATAAAGGTTTATTTTATACCTACTATGCACAGAAATCCATGCAAAGGGCTCAAAAGAGAAGAAAAAGCCTTGGTGACTTTGGTCAGCCTTCATTCAGCAGACTTTTTGTAGATTTATTGCATGCTAAGCACTGGTTTAGGCAATGGGGCAGACATGCCCTGGCTCTCTTGGGGCTTCTACTAGATGGAGAGATGGGGAAAGACAATAAACAAGCAAATGGCAAACATGGGATTTTAGCACCAGGCTCAAGGTCGCTATCATCATTTCATGGGCTTCAACCCCATGAGGATATCCTTCCTGACACCCTAGCCTCACACATGTGTTTTAGCAGTTTTGCACTCCATCTTAGCCACCTGCTAACATAACCCCTCCAAACCCTCATTTGTAAGACTTCAAACTTTGAAATCCTTCTATCCACCTTCTCATCATTCACCACAATGATAGTAAGGTATGTTAGTAATTAGTGGTCTATTCATGCAGTCTTGCACATTTGTCAAGTTCAATCCTTGCATTCAAATTCCATCCATCACCCTGACCATCTTTGAGCTAAGGATCAGCCTCAATTATCACATTTTCCTATGACCATGGCCCAGGATCAATGGTCTCTTTGGCACTGCTAATCTGCCTGGAGTCATCCCTTGTCTCCATTTTTCTCCATATCAAAATGTAGCTTAATAAAATGATGAGCATGGTTTATACAAGGTCCATTATAACATCAGCAGACCTTCTCCAGGGCTCTCAGTCTGTACTGCAGCATGCTGCAGGGGCTCCCAGTCTCTTCTGTTTTCCAGACTTTCATCCCAGTCTTACTCTCTAGTGTCCACAGATGCCATCTTTCCTGTACTAAAAATATCAAAGTCATCTGACCCCAAAGAGAATCTGTGGGGGAGGGAGTTGAAAAGATGAGTGAAAGAGCAAGTGAAGATGCAGCATGCCAAGAAATGGGAATGAGGACTCTCCTGTTAAACACTTCTCTGAACAATATTTAATAAACTCTGAAAAGAAAGGACTCCTCTTTTCCACAAGAGTGATAGAGCATGAGAGAAACAACACAAAGAGTTGCATGTATCAGAAAGACAAAAAGATATCAGCAGATATTAGTCCCAAGAGAGATTAAAAGTATTGGAGTATTATGTGACAGGTCCTCTGATGGGCAATTTTTAGCCATGATCTGTGATGATCAAAACCCATTTTCAAGGCTGTATTGTTATATACTTGTTACAGATAATGAAACTGGGCTTAAGTTAGTTGTACATAACCAATACATATGGGAGCCAGACTTTTGAACTCAAGCCTGAGCCTAAGCAGAAGACATGACCTCATCCCTTAGCTGTTAATACTTTAGGTGGAAGGTGAAAAATAAACAAAAAATTGGGAAGAATTGTTATGGGAAATCTTCAGGCAGGGGGAAAAAAAGAAACAAATCCAAATGAGTCTTGAAACCTTCTGTATCATGCAATGAATTTTCTTCCCCTTCTCATGTGAACAGATTAAACTAATAGATTATGAGCATTATTCTTAAGCAACTTATATCAGGGTTGATGGGAGCCTGTTCTTGAAAGATAAGCTGCATATCAGCACTGAGGGAAAATGAATTAAAATGCAAATCTGAGTGTGCCCCCATTGTTAGGCTATCTTTAATAGATATGTCTTCCTGAATACATCACAGGCAAAACTGTCAGTTTGCATCCCAAATAAAGCAAATCCAAGCTCTAATGGCATTTCACTAAGGCTAGAGTTTATAATTGGATTTTGCCATGGGCAGAGTTTGTAGTTGACCTTCACCTAGACCCATAATCTTAGCATCAATGGGGGGCGGGGGAGTGCAACTTCCCCACCTTGACCCCTTTCTAGATCATTGGTTTGAGTGAGCACCCAAAGCCTCAGCTTCGAGGCATAAGGCACCCCTGCATCTTCTCCCCAATCCCAAAGGGAGCAATGCCCACCTTGAAGCCCCAGGAATGCACCCATGATTGATAAGACCCACCTCAGGCAGATTGCTGACAACAGTTCCATCAAGAGCCAAAAGCTGCTTAGGCCCTGCAGGTAAGTAAGACAAAAGGGCAGGTGAAAAACATTAAACAGGCTCTGTCTTTTGATAGCCCAAAGTTCCCATATCACTAGGATCAAGGGACAGTGCTGCCTCTGCTAGAGAAGATACACATCTAAAAGTTTGTCAGATCCCAAAAGAAAAGGCAAGGCAACATTTAAATACTAAAGAAGAAAGAACATCCAAAGAAGTGTCAAAAGGCTGTAATAATATTGGAAATAACATTAAGGGCAACAACAGCTTCCACTCACACTTTAAAAAAAAAAAAAAGGCCCAATGAGAAGTACAGGTGAATGCTATAGACTTAAAATGGGAGGGAAGTAGAAATCAGGCTGGTAGAAAAGGCCTACAGAGGAAGTACAGTTTGAGCTACACTTGGAACCTGGAAGGACACATTCTAGGAAGGTAAGGAAGGTCATCAAAGAATAGCTATAAGCAAACAGGCAGAGACAGCAAGAGTGCATACTAGGGCACTGACCATTAGGGCATGTGCTTTGGCTTTTCCTATCCAACACTCCTTTTGCCTTTCTTTTAATAACAGACTTCCACTAGTCTTTAGCAAACAGGCTTCCCTCCATCATACAACCCTACCTCCTAAAACACAGGTTGGGTACATGACTGTTCAGAGGAGCCTACCCCCACCAAAGTAGTCATCAGGGTTTCTGCTATCAAAAGACAGAACGTATTTAATGTTTTTCACCTGCCCAAAGTAGTCATCAGTCTTAAGATCAAGCATGGGAGACATGCAGAAAGAGGTCTCCCTTGCTCAGAGACTGATAGGATACACAAAGTGATGTGTCTCCTTTTCCTGAAAACACAGACGCTGATAAAGTTGGAAGTTTAGAGTTTCAGGGTCATCCTGGTCATCATATGAAAAAAATGCCTACATGAGAATGAAACCAAAATAGAAAAATGAGTGAGGAAATCAGAAATGAGTTGATGGAAAGAGGGAAAGACAGAAACCCTGATGACATTATTTGAGTCCATGACTCTGATCACCATAAGCTACATGTACCAATGGAATTCCCCAGTAGGTGACACAACCCAGGTTCCCTATATGATTTGTTTGAGTTTGGTCCCTATCATTTGGACCCTAAAAAGTCCTGAAATACATAGTCAAGTTCAGCAGGAGGAGAAGGGCCATGAGATGGAGATATCTCTAGCAGTAGGTAGATGCCATATTTCAAGGTCAGATACTTGAATGAATTGCCAACTATGATGTTTTCTACTTTGAGAATCTGAAGTCTGTGGAAGAGAAGAGTCTCATTTATTTTCTTAAAACCAGTGTGAATAGGAAGATAAAAGTCTACACCACAAAAACTGCAGGAGTAATTTCCACTCTACCCTGTCGGGGTGGGGGTGGGGGTTGAGCACTCATGTCATACAAGAAACACTGAACAGCCCTTTCCTGTCAGATCAAGTTGGTAGTGGCAATGTCCCAGAAATTCCAGTGAGTTTGACATCCGCCTTTTTTTCGTGCATCGTCTCACTTCACCACTGGCCTCTCCTTTTCCCTACACCTTAAAATCTCATTTACCTTCCACAGCTGAGTGATCAGACAGCTCAGAGTTCTTATAAATAAACCTTAGCAATTGCTGAGTCCTGACGGGGCTGGACAAGAAGAAAGACAGCGTTTTTCTGTAGCCATAAAACATTTAATTTTCTCATGCATGTTATGTGTTTATATGTCCACCTGCATATTTATCAGAATTCAAAAGAAGCAGGCAGAGTCCTTGTTCCAGCCACACAACTATGGCTTTTTAGGGAGGTTGGAACTTTAGTCTAGCTCAGAAAATTCTAACTTGTTGAAGTCAATATCCACCAGAGGGCAGACTTGTTATCCTCACTGGGTTTGGAATTCTCAAATTTGAATTCTTCATGAGATATGATTCTGCAAGTCGCTGCTTCCTTTAAGTATCTTTTCCTTTCTGGTTTTTGCCATTTTTGTATAATGAACCCTGTAACACCTGCCACATGGAGAACAGGAATGCCTGATTGCTTCTCTGGTCGTTGTAAACGTGGTTCAGAAAATTAGTATTTGCTACCAATAAATAAGTAAATATGAAAACAATAATCATGAGCTATCATTTATTGAGCACTTACTATATATCAAGCCCCTAATGCAGCCCTTTACATTCATTATCTTATTTTATCTTCATATTACAATAGCCACCTCCTTAATCCACTGGGGATGTGTTCAAAGACTGCCCCCTCCCCCCAGTGGATGCCAGAAAGTATGGATAGTACCAAACCCTGTACATAGTATATATACTATATTTTTCCCCATATACATGTACCTATGATAAAATTTAATTCATAAATTAGGTATAATCATAGATGAACAACAAAAAAAAGAACAATTTTAACAATATACTCTCTTAAAAATTACGTAAATGTGGTCTCTCTATCTCAAAATATCACCCTTCTTCCTGTGATGATGTGAGATGACAAAATGCCTAAGTAATGAGATGAAGTGAATGACAAAGGCATTGTGACACAGTGTGAAGCTACAACTGACTTTCTGACCTCAGAAGGAAGACCATCTGCTTCTTGACTACAGTGACCCACTCCCTGAAACTGCAAATACCTTATCAGCTGGGGACTAAAGTTACTATTATCACAATATAAAATTTGAAGAAACCAGACTTAGACATATCAGCAATTTATCTCAGATCATAGCTAATCTATAAGTGACAACCCTGTGGTTGTAGCCCAAATAATGAGAAGTTAGTTTTAAATTATACCAAAAACAATATATATTATTAAATATATGCATAAATCAAACTGTTAATCATTTGCATATTTAGAACTATTTAGTTAACTGTATATTTTCCCACCAAATCTTTACTTAAGATGTTTTACTAAAAAGAGTCAATTTTATAAAACTCTAATTTTTAGATGGTATTTAGCATTATATGAAAGTAAGCAATTCACATACAACAGTCTTCTTGTAATGAGCTCCAGTGAGTGTATTTATATGCAATTAAAACATTTTAATAAGAAAATACAAAAAGTAATTTTGTGAAAAATGTCACTTCTAACTAATGTATAAATTTTAGAAATGTAATATCCCCAGAATAAAAAGAGATATGCAGGGAACAATCCCACCACATCAAAAGGTAAATTTTAAAACTCTAATTTATAATTATTTATAGAATTACCAGGCTTATGATATGAAGGAAATCTAGTAATTGGCATTAACTATAATTCAAAGATATATAAGCATAAGAATCTGCCAGGTTTTGAATGCATAGACATAATATCACAACAAACAATTTTCTCTGGAGCTTATAGTCTTTGGATGATAATTAATATCACAGAACCTTTAGTCACAGAATTTAAAACACAATAAAGCAGGTAATGTTTGACAGGCAGGAACTATGCTTCTCATTCCTCCCTGAATTGGCACTTCTTTTATACTTGCTCCCCCTCCCTATGTCTATTATAGTTAACTAAGGCTTAGGGAAAAATATTGCAGTAGGCATCCATCAACTCACAAACACTGCAGATTTAGGTTAAAATGTCAGATGGACCTGGCGCTTTTACATAGTAGTGGTTGCTTATTTTAAAACTATATTCTACTGAAACATTTGTAAA
This sequence comes from Hyaena hyaena, assembly GCF_003009895.1. NCBI lineage: Eukaryota > Metazoa > Chordata > Mammalia > Carnivora > Hyaenidae > Hyaena > Hyaena hyaena. The sequence goes on from NW_024080787.1 coordinate 651,691, forward strand.
GAAAATAATAACCAATAAATAACCAATAATAACCAATAAAGACTTTCCAGTCTTAAGGCTAAGATAATGAGATACTTCTCCAGCTTAGTTAGAGAACACCCAATGTTTACCTGAAGACCTCACTGTCAGTGAATTTAAATTAACATACCAAGTCAACTAATGGCGGGGAAGGAGAATGGGGAGACCTGCTTTGATTCACCTTATTTTCAAGCCATGGAACCCTTTCAGGACTAATGTATTTAGTATAATCAAGGGTTGCAACAACAATGAACTTTCCCTTCTGTTTATGCTCAAACAGGACTCCTTCATGCATAGTGAAATGCCTAAATGAAATTTAACATACTACCAAAATCTGTTCAGTTTAGAACATTTCTCAAAGAACATTAAGTGCCTTGGCAAGTATTTCATGGTGAATGGTCTTATCACTCCCACAAAGCAATTTTCAAAAGACGGAATTGGTCTTATGCTCAACAGAACCCCTTGGCATGTTCCCACTCTCTCATCACTTCCAGAAATTCTCATTTTAGGCAGGATGGCTTACACTCTGGGCATCCACTTGCACAGCAACCTTTCCTTTCAGTCCTGTGTCCAAAGGCTAATAATTCCTAATTCATCTTCCCTGGGCCTCACTCTATGCTGAGTTACTGTTCACACTAAAGAATGCATTGTATCCCCATTCTCCTTTCTGTGTTTCCAAATGTCCCATGATGTACAACCCTATGAACTTTATTTGGGTGCTCCATTTCCCCCAGTTTATCTTTCCTTGGAAACATTACTACCATTGTTCCTGGAGAAGAAAGACAAACAACCTCCTGGGACCCTTGTCTTTTGTATAGCCTATTGCTAGGAGTGATTCATGTGTCACTGCCCTGCATTTCCTTAGTCATGCAGAAAGGAATTAGCACTTCTTAAAGGTGCACCAAGCACTTAAATATTAAGCTATGAGCACACCCATGTACTTCCTGTCTAACATACAAATTCTGTTCTTTGGAAATCTTCATTGTTTGATTCTGACACTCATAACGAGGGAGTTTTCTTTTGTGTAATGCTTTTGCAGCTAATGCTGGTTAATAGCTAAGAAAAAAAGTCAGACTTTCAAACAGGAACACAATTAGATGGTTGTGAAGGACTGACACTGCTTTGAAGCTCCCCCAGTTTCTGAAAGCTTATTTGGCTAGAAAGCAAGTACTCTGACACCTAATTTGGTTCAACCTACTCAAAGTTTGTTCCCAGTGATTAGGGGGGCTGGTTAGATGATTCACAAAGGAAAAATATCTGTTGGTAATAGTAACATGAAGCCTGGCAATTTCAATCACGGACAGACTGAAGCCAGAAGCTTGGTTTCTCCAATGTAAGCGAGGCATGCATAGAGGACAATGATTTTTCCTGGGCATGATGGAAGCAATCAGCTCCAACTCTTTCAAAGGCACCCTACTACCCTAAATGATGTTGGGCATTTGTCATCTGAAAGTGACTGTGGAGTGAAGCAGATGACATTCAATTCTCTTCAAGACATGCTTTTGATGAGTGTTTATATTTTGACTTGGATGTTAGCTTCTACAAGGTTTTCCCTGCAGTGCACAACCTCTTCCCAACTTGCGTAGGATAGTTTACTAATCAACTTCCCAGGTCAGTGGAGTAGATAGTAAGAGAACTGATTGACTGTGACCACTTACTCATTTTTAAAAAAAATTACTTATTAAGACTGATCAAGAGGCAAGGAGGCAGAACAAAGTTAGACAAGGCTCTGCTCTTACACAGTTGATGTTCCAGGTGTCAGTGGGAAGGAGGAGAGAGAAAGCACAAATAAACAAGGAGTAAATGTCCTGGTAATAATAACACTACAGGATGTACACACTGCCCCATACACTAAGTGGTCAGGAAAAGTCTCTCTAGGGATGTGACACTTGAGAGTGATGTGCTCATGAAATGATGGAATTGATCTTCAGAAGGTCAGGTGCACAGTATCCCAAAAGAGCACAGCATGTCCAAAGTTCTAAGATAGGAACAAGCCTGAATTATAAAACAGTGGGAAATGTGACCTGAGTGGCATCAGGAAGCGGGTTATTATAAAGAGCCTAGCAGACCAGGCCAAGGATTTTGCATTTTGTTCCAATGGTGTTTTAAAACCACTGGGGCAAGATGTGATTTGATGCATGACTTAACCGACTTAACATAACTGATGATGTAAATGACTTACATCAGTTGAGTACTATACAGCATTGCTCTGGCTGGATATGGGAGAATATGGGTATAGGAGTCCAACTGTGAGGATCTACTAGGAATGATCCAAGGATGCTGTGTTTGTCCCAGGATGGTGGCTGTGGAGAAGCCGAATAGTGGGTGGACTTGACATTTAGAAGGAGAGCTCTCAGGTAAGACTAGATGTGGTAGATGAAAGGAAGTCCACTCAACTGGTGGCACAACTGAGACATGAGTATTTTCAACGAGAGTAAGAACAATCCCAAGGTAATTCTATTGATCTGTGGTAGAGGAGAGGTTTAAGCAAGTCTCGGGCTCTGTTATTAAGCACCCGACCACTACTCCCCACAGTTATTATATCACCTTAAGACTGATGAGAGAAGAGAAGGGCACAAGCCTGAGGAGATAGTGATTCAATGCCTAATATCCTCTTCTTGGCACTTTGAAGGAGCAATTTTCCTTTCTATTGGCACATCATGTCAGGCTTCTATTTGTCTTTTTTGTTTGTGTGGGCAACAGGTGGAACCGAATCACATCCCTGCCAAATTTATTAGGAAATATAGGATGCAGCCTTAACAAGAGAGCTCTTTGGAACTGCCAAAATTTGAGATTAAGGGTACTTTTATTATACTTAGTTCTTGATATTAACATGACATTTCATCAACTGTATGAGATCCAGGAAATCTCATGGAAAGAGTGAAAAAGCAGAAGAGGAGGGAACCCCTTCATTCATTCAACAAATGCTTATTGGGTACCTGATACATGGCAGATACTGTACAGGGCATGGGAATAGAGTGGTTTCTGCCTTTGGGAGCTTAGAATCTAGTGGTAGAGACAACAGTCCTCAAAGAATCACCACAGTAAAAGTAAAATTACAACCATTGCAGAAACTGAAAGGATAGAAGACTGTCCCCATGAAAGCTTATGACAGAAATGTGACCTAGGCATAAATGGCTAGATAACCAGCTTAACTTTTCATAGATTCCTAAATTAATTCTCTCAAAATTCAAGTCCTCACATAGCCCCCACATCTTTTTCCAATAGCTATGTAATAATAGAAAACATAATATTTAAAAACAGAAAATTGGACTTTAACTCACACAACACACAGTGTCAAATGTTTTCAAGTTAGCACCTCAAAACAGGAACTTACGTCTGATTTCTTTGTCCTCCACAATGCCTAAATGATAGGAACTACTCTACAAGTATTTGTTTAATGAAACTAACAACTTGAAAGAAGTAAAGAAAAAAAACCCACTCCATTTGCTAGAACATTAGTGCTGAAATGACAATAAGTTTCACTGAAAGGTAATCATGTATAAGTATACCAATAAATTCAAATTTGGGTTTTATATTAAAATCAAATGAGATTCTTTATGGCTGAAAATCCAAAAAAAAGTTCACAGGCTTGTGGAAACTGGTATGATCCACCATTATTTCTATCACTATTGACTAACAAACTGAACCCCATTGAGACAGAACTAAATAGGCTTACTCACAATCATCTGATTGCATTGAGGAACATTACCTGTGATTCACAGTCTCTAGTTCAATCCATTCACTTCCAGCAAAGTATTGACTCAGAAAGAGCCAGGTCCTACCCAGATGGTCACAAATAGTCTTCTTTCAGACCAGTGTTTTGTCTGATGCCTAGTGACTAGGGTGGATATTAATGTTGGTTATCCAAAATCCATCCCATCTTCCTTCTCAGTTTTATTTTAAGGAACCAACCCTCCTAGTTTCCACTTGGTTTGGATATTGCTTACCGTGCTTTCAACTTCTACCTTCAATGGTGGTCACACGACCAGGTCTAGCTAATCCGTACATCCCATCTTTCGTCCATGATGATTTGTCTAGGAATTGAAACTTAATTCCATCTACTATGCTCTAATCTTATGCTTTCCTGTGACCTACTGAGAAAAGGAGCTTTCTTTTCACTGGGGTTCACAAAGATGATCAACTGAAAGTCTGAAGTTGCCAGTGACCACCTTTGTCACCACAGAGCAAAACCACTTGGCGACAAATAGAACACAAGAGAAAGCAGAGTTGTGTTAAGCTATAAATTACCTCCTGGCTTACATCAGTTCATATCAGATGAAGCTGGGTATCTGGTATTTTCAAATAAGAATCCACAATGACAAAGAACAAATGGTACAATGCATACAGTTCTGACCAAATAAGATTGACAGAGATAGCAAATAAAAATACAAAATACCTAGCTAAATTTGAATTTCAGATAAATAACAAAAATTACTAATGTAAGTATATTCCATGTAATCTTTGGGGCATACTAGTAATGAAGAAAAGTTACTCACGGTCTATCTGAAATTCAAATGTAATTGAAAATTCTATTTTTTATAAGTTTCTTTATGTTGAGAGAGAGAGAGAGAGAGAAGGGACAGACAGAGAGGGAGAGAGTGAGTCCCAAGCAGGCTCCAAGTTGTCAGTGCAGAGCCCAATGTGGGGCTCAATCTCAAAAACCATGAGATCATGACCTGAGCAGAAATCAAGAGTTGGATGTTTAACCAAGTGAGCCACCCAGGCACTCCTGGACATCCTGTATTTTATCTGGCAGTCTTATGGCCAGGGAAGTAGGGGACCTATTTTTCCAATCTAACTTGGCATTACTATGAACCATGGAATTGGATAATCCCCTGTTAAAGTTTATGTCTTTTCTTATACTCCTCATAGGGAACACACAAGAAAATCAACTGCTATACAGACTGCCTATTTCAGCAAGAATGTTCAGTTCCAAGTAACAGAAAAGTCCCCAAATGGGTTTATTATAAGTACATCTATTATCAAACAGACTGAGATGTAAGGAAGTAGGGTGATTCTGGTTAGACAGGTTATTGGAGGCAACAGGGCAGCTCTCTCTCATTCCTCCACAACCCCTTGGCACATCTACCATTTATTTGGCTAGCTTTTCTTACAGTTACTTTAAGGACACAATTACCTTCCCACACAACCAGATCAAGGGTCAAAAAATAAGCATTCTCTTCTGCCTATCTCTTTTAAGATCAAGGGAGTGTCTTATAGACATCCCCCTGCAGAAATCCTTATATCCCTTGGCCAAGAACAAGGTCACATGTCTAGCCATCAATTCCCTTCCTGAGGCCAGCAGAGATTCCTGTGAAACACACAGCTTCCCAATCCTTTTACAAAACCTGTTCCATTAACCATGGTTGGTGAGGGTGACTGCTGGGTAGATTACCTGTGTCTGAACACTCCTGCATTAGTTCATGTGTTCCAAGGAATAACAGATATTTCTTTGGGGGCAAAATATAACAGGCTGTTGACTCTTAACGATACGGCAGTAAAGTAGATAGCATAATGGAATGAGCATGAACCCTAGGTAAATCAAGAGCTGGGCTTGAATCCTACTTGTATTACTACTTCTGTGACCTCAGGGAAAGCCCTTCATTTTGATCAGCGTTCACCTCCTACTTTGTGAAACAGGGAAAAGTGTCAGTCTCTTAAGGGTAGTTGGGATGATAAAATGACACCATGCAGGTAAAGCACTTATCAGAGTGCCTGGCATAGAATGAATTACAAATGTCAGTTGCTAATATCATCTTGAAATGCTCAGCAATAGCAATAATTAAAAAGTCTCTCCAAGTGAAAAATAAAGTTGACTTTTTAAAAAAACTGGTGAGTTCCAAAGAAAGGTTGGTATTGCTGATTCCCACATGGATGCCTCCACTCGACACCAGCTGTCCTCTTCCAGTCAGACTCTGGGAGGACCACTTCACAGGGTCTGAGTATGGGTCATTGTACACGGAGTTACAGTTGGTCGGATAGAAACACCTGCCCATTATGGTTTGCTTTGAGACCTCTATGACATTTCATACAGGCCACTGAGCAGCTGGCAGATGGCAATGCCTTCTAGTCACTACCAACATGGGACATCTCTTAACCAGTAACCTAGAGGTTAAAAGCTCCTTTGCCTACTACCAAGTCCTTGAAGTGGTTTACATGAACAGGGGGAACATCTACCTTCTGGATCATAAAGCACATGCTGTATGTTCCAAGGTCTCCATTCACTCAGCAGATGGTCCTTCTCATCTCACTTTGTTTCTAAATTTGGGGGCCAGACTGCTGTGATCAATTCTTCAATAGTCCAAACTCCAAAACCTTTGATCCTGAATTGCACCACTGTCTTTTGTCTTAATAGGAAATCACCATTCCATGTATTAGTTTCCTACAGCTTGTCTCCTGGATACCCAGGAGGGACACAGGCAGATCTTACTGTCTAAAACAGCCACTGGGCAAGACTCACCCACTGCTACTTATTTTCCAATGAACAGGCAACTATTTAACACTGAGGTAGGGTCCATGGTCACATAACTAATGAGAAAGAGAGAAATTTACTTTCCATATATTCCTAGTTTCTAAAAGATGATTTGAGTAATATCTTCTTTGCTCAACCCTGTATAACATTTCCTCTTTAACATTTACATCCATTTCCTCATTCCAACATCACCAGCAGATTCCACCCAAATGCAACAGAGAGCCATCATCTGAGAGCACTAACATATTTAGATAGGTTTCTCATCTTCATCATCACTGGCTTCCACTCCACTTCTTGCTATTTTCCATCAACTACTTCACAGGGAAAAAAAAATCTAGTTACACCATAATAGATTCACCATCTAATTTGTTCAGATGCAGTGCTCTACATACTCTTTGGTTGCCAAAAAGTTGTATTGCTTATTTGGTGTGTAATACGATGCCCTATAATTGTCATTCTAAGAATCACTTAAATGACCTTGTCTGCACCATTTTCTTTATAATAACCTTATGAGGTAAGCATCATCAGCCCCATTTTGAAGAGGAGCAAATGGATGCTAAAACATAAGTAGCTTGGGGTGCCTGGGTGGCTCAGTCGGTTAAGGTCCGACTTTGGCTCAGGTCATGATCTCACAGTCTATTAGTTCGAGCCCCATATCAGGCTCTATGCTGACAGCTCAGAGCCTGGAACCTGCTTCAGATTCTGTGTCTTCCTCTCTCTCTGCTCCAGCCCCACTCATGCTCACTCACTCTCTCGCTCGCTCTCACTCTCTCACCCTCCTACTTTCTCCCTCCCTCTCTCTCTATCTCAAAAATAAATAAAAACATTTTTAAAATTTTTAAAAAGATTACTAGCTCATGCGATGTCAAAGACTTAGAGAGGGTGAGCTTGAGACTTTGATCCAGGAGCAGGTGACTTCAAAACCCTCAATGTCAATCACCAGACTATGACCATAGGGGTTTCCAGAAGGTATGGACTTAGCCTGATTTTGAAACCAGTCTATACTCAAACTAGATATAACTATGCCCTTCTTAAGAAAGATACTCAAATCTCCTAACAGTAGGAAAGAGGCCTAGACAAAGACCCAACCCACAAAGAGGGAAGCACTGAACTAGTTCCTAAAACCAGCTATCTCCTCTTTTTGTCTCCTTGTCAACGCATGAATCTTCAATATTTCTCAGTTATTGCCCAGGGAAGTCCTCTTTTTCTCTCTTCTCTAAGAGGGTGAACTGTTTTGGATGAATGCTCAGCAACAGGGGCTCTCAGGGGTCTGATTTTAGCTGGGAAAAACATGGCCTCCCTCCTTGAGTTATGGGTCTATGGGCCCATGTGAGTGATGCTGTCCATAGATCACACATGATTTGAAGGTGTGGAAAACCAGACAGCATACATTGCTTAGCAATTTTCAATCAAGCGTCTATAGTAATGTTTCTAGGGTAATTAGATTCATGACCTGCCACAGGGAACAATTTCTTCCACTAACTTATCTGGACTACAGATACAAGCATAAACACTCCAGTGGGGCCTCTAAATTCTGACCCAAACTTGAGCTGATCTGACTTTCATCTCATGCCAGAAGCTGCTTTCTGAATTATGGCAGCTTTCCTGCTTCCACCTTGAAGTAAACAGGCCTCTGGGAGTTTCAACAGCCACTTAAGACTTTTCTATGCATATTTGGATGAAGAAAACAGCAGCTAGTGAGAGCAAGAGCGAGAGCGAGAGCAAGAGAGAAAGAGAGAGACAGCACATGGACGAGCACACAAGTGAGCAGCAGGAGAGAAAATAAGGAGGTTGGGGGCATAGAGAAAGAGAGAACCAAACTGTCCTCAGCTTCTTGCCCTTCTAAATTAATAATCTAAGTCCCTATTAATTATATTATTCCATTGGATCGACTCAGACAATATTACACCACCATATATTTCAAATTTTAATATGACATATGATTTTATTAGTGTATTCCATCAGCTCTGATGAAAACTTAAGTCTTCGGGATGTTTTTTTCTCCCCATGGCCAATAAAGGAAAACCATAAAGGATATTACTAATTTGAATAAAGCTTGGGAAGTGTGAAAATCGTTCAGAAACCCAAGAAATGACCATTCACATCTGCAATAGTAGTTCATTAGCATCCGGCCATTCAGTCATCTAAATTAAAGCTTATTTTCCCTTTTTAAGAAAGCAGCTTCTCATACCATCTTATTAATGTCCTTCATAGATTCCAAGATGCATTTCAGCAAAGCTGCCGCAGAACCATAAAAGGCAGAAATGCTTGTTAATTTTTCCCCTCACTCCTCTAGACTATCAAGGAAAGAAGTGAGACAGAAAAAACACATTTGTTCTGCACTATCTTATGCCCACTTTGTGTTTTTCCTGGCTCACAGAAGCACCTGTACAGCCTTATTAATACCTCCTCTTCTTCTAACAAACAAATTGGGGTCTATTAGGAATGTGACATTTGGGCTGTGATCTATTAAACACATGAAGACAGAGAACTACACAAAAAACAGGTCGTGAAATATCAATGTGATTCCTGAAAAGAAATGGTTTATGGGTTCCTAAAGCCTGACCACAAGCTCAGAACCTCTCTGACACAGGCTCACCTCCTCTAAGAGGATGGGAGGCACAGAGATGGAGATGAACTGGATGCATACTACTGAGTGTTGATAAACAAGAAAGCCAGTCATAGTCCCACCCTCCATCTCTAATACTATGGTAGGATTTGTAGATTAAGCAGAACACTCTTCTCACTGAATGTGTAAGAAGGACCCACCTGGAGAATAGCAGAAACATTCACCATGGGAGCAACAGTTCAAGAGGGCTGGCATGGATGTGGGGGCCAAGGGAAAGTGAGAGTTGTGGCAGAATGCACATAATTCAGCCAGAAGTCTGGACAACCAGAAATCCACAGCAGAGAATAATCTCAGGCATGGAAAAGTGACTTACTTATTCATTCAAGAACTATGTGAAGGTTTACTATGTGTCAAGCATGGGTCTAACTCATAGGGATAGAGCCGTAAGCAAGACTGACAAGAAAGACCACCCACTCTCATGCAGCTTACAATCCAGGGGTGGAGAGGTAGGAAGAAGATAATAAAGATTATCAAAAACGTAACTTCCTTGAGTGCACTATGTCCCAAATGAATTAAGTAGAATGAGAGAGCTTTAGTAAAGAAAGAGAGAAGTACAATGTCTCTTAGAAGGTGGTCTTAAAGGGGTCTTAAAGGAGGCAGTAACTACTGGGGTCATTTCAGATAGCGAACAGAGAGACTCAATATAGACACTCATTATTATCATTTTCAATGGAAAGGAGAAAGGAAGGACTTTCTAGGTCCCCTCCTTGTCTCAATACAGCTGACCTGCCTGCCTTGACACTCTCTCAACTTCAACTCCTCTCTTCTGGCCAGTCCTTTGAAGGGAGATGAATAGTGGTTCTCACCCCAGGTGAGCCGGTTCCCATCAGAACCACCTGTGTCAAGTTGCTGGGGATTCTCTGTAAGGGCAAAGGATAGGAACCTCAGGTACAACTGTTCCCCAGGATCCCCTTTCCAATTCTGCCTGACCTCACCCAATGTTTCCTCTCAAGCATCTCTTCCATCAGCCTCAATTATAACCTCTAGGCTACCAACTTCTTATAATGTCCTCTGTTGGCCAAGAGCCTTGTGTTTTTATTAATCAACCGTCCCAACACTCTCATCCCACAGTGCAGAGTGCAGAACTTTATTGACAGAAGGAATGCTGGTATTTGGGAAGCTATGGTATTGAATGCCAGTGACCCCATACATTTCTGATATATCCCCTTACCCATATCTGTACCACATTTATGTTCAATAATTTTTTTCAGTACGCATCATCGTGACTGACTTACACAGCAATTTCCAGTTGGCAAACAGTTTTCACAAAGCATTTTACCATCCTATTAGTCCATAAATACCCCCAAAAATACTATCTGTACTCCCAGAACTGGCAAAGAATGGGTATGAGGATTAAATATCTTTCTACAATCTTAAAAGTAATCAAAGGATAATCTGCTTCTCTTAGGGGTGTAGCTGTACAGAATAAAAGGGAGAAAGAGAGAGAGAGAGAAAGAGAGAGAGACTAGAAAAGTATCAGCATTTTCAATTTTGACTAACCCAAGGGAGCAGAAACACAGTTATTCAAACATGTAAGGAAAAGAGGTAATGCATATTTAGTACCCACCTCATTCAAGGGACTCTGACAGGCACTGTACTTACATAATCTCATCAGATCAGGATCAGCTACATAATTTGTAGGCCAGATGCAAAATGAAAACACAAGCCCCATTATTCAAAAATTATTAAGGATTTCAAGCATTCAACCAAGCACGGGCCCTTGTAAACACAGAGACCTGTGCACTGCAATGAATGCTCCAGAAAAACTTAAAGCATCCCCATTTTACATATGATATGACAGAAGGTTAAATAACTTGCCCAAGGACATGCAGCTGAAAAGGGCACAACAGAAATTTAAGCCCAGAGTCCACAAGATCTATCCACAGACTGCACAATGAGTCACATACATTCATGCACACACAGAACTTAATTGATTTTACTTCAAAAATTATGGAGGCCCCCAAAGCGCCTAACAAAATGAGAAACCTTAATGACTTCATGCCCTTTAGAACTGCTAAGTATTTGTTTGCATTTCATTAAATTTGCAAAGTAAAACTTGATTTAAAATTCCAAGGCTCCATTTCAATGATCTACATTTGGGGACTCCATGAAATGGCTGAACAAATGAGGTGTGTGAGGCCCCCTTTCTTTTTCTTACTTTGTGAGCCTTGGAATTTTTTAATGAAAAATTTCATGGCACATGAATCATTACGTGGGGGAAAAATACTAAAACCTGATTGCATTATTAGATTTTAAAACTGCTCCAGATTAGATGAAACTATTTCAAATCCCGAGGGATGACATCTCAGCTCAACCCTCGTGGTTTTAATTGATAGGCAATCTCTCTCTCTATTAGATAAACTGAAGCATGGCAAATGAACTTTTCTCTGGATATCTCCAGCTCTCCCGAGCTATGTGTCCAATTCCAACATCGGGTCATTGTAGCTCTACATTGTCAGAATGTTTCAGAAATACTAGATTCTGCACTTGGGGAGGAGGGTATTTCAAAGGCTTGGCACATGGAATATAAGCAGGGCACTCTTGTCCTAATTTGATAGGTATTTGAGCTTTAAGGGGGTGAGATTTGAGGCTGAAATTCAGAGAACAATGAGCCATCCATCCAACTATCTGGAGGAGGAGTGTTACAGAAGGTGAGGAGAGCATGAAACTCTAAGGCTAGAATATGGTCGAAGACTCTGAAGACTGGAAAGAAGACAGAAGCACAGTAAGCAAGGGCATATCACAAGCAGATGTGCAATTAGAAATTAGACTCTGGCTGCTGCTAACAGAAGGGTCTGGGGGTAGCAGGCATCATCAGACAGGTGAATTCAGGAGACCACTGCACAAGACCATGAGAGACAGTACCTAGACAATGTTAGAAGCAACAGAGATGACTAGTTGTGGACACATTTGAGATTGTTCTTCTGAAGGTGGAAGCAGCAAGGTCTTCTGACAGCCTGAAGGGGAAAAATAGAATCTTTCTATCCTGTAGATGGTGAAGCCATTTACAAATGTGGGAAAGATTCCAGAATGTAATTGTTGAGGGTAGCTTCTGAGTTTAACATAACATGTTGAAGGAAACACTATGTATGATGCCCTTTTCTGTCCTTCTACTTTTCCCAACCTTGACTCCATCTTGAGGACAACTACATTCTAATATCTCCTGCATGCACTCTGTCAAGCTTTAACTGCTAGGTGTTTTTGAGGTAGCTATTGTTGGGAACCTTAAATTCTACAGGGACATGTGTGTCTACAAACGGACACACATCAAGAGACGTTCTGGTGTTGGCCCTCAGATGAACTAGAATTCCAGGGTGTGGTTCACCTAGCAGTTTTTATAGAAATGTGTCCTGGGGGTCCAGAATTCTAACCCGGGCTGGAAGTTTGGGATTGGATCACTGCACAGGAGAGGGATGTAGGATCAAAGGAAGCAAAACTGTCCAATATTTGTGGGAATGTAGAATGGTGAACAATGAAAAGTCTAAAAAAATTTTTTAAAGGCCAATCAGTGGAAGCAGACTAGTAATCAATCAGCAAGAGAGAGGGTCTGAAGAGGTCCTTCTAGGAAATGGTTGGAGACAGATGGAAAGGGCCCTTTAAAGAAGTGCTTCTCCAGCTTTGGCTGGAGATGGGCTGGAGTCTCTGCACCTCCACCAAGCCCCTAGGTGCTGGGGCTGATGGGCTATAGACCACCTCTGGAAAAATGATGTTTTAATGGACTGCCTCTGGGAGGAAGGGTGGGAGAACCCCAAAGACAACTGCTAAGGATGATACACCGTGAAAAACATGTGAACAGCCAGAATGATGCCACACTTCAGAATCATCCAACATTTCCTTAATACCTACTAGTTACGGATAGCAATATTGCCCACATATCTCTAATAATAGCTCACTTAGAGCTCAAATAATACCCAGATGATGTTGGTACCTCTTTCTATAGGATATGGAGACTTAGAAAGTTTCAGTAAATTCATAATCAATGGCAAAGATGACCCTATCAACTTTTTAAATAAATGATTTACTGAAATATAACTCATGCACCAAAAAGTCTACCCTTACAGAAACTCATGCATCCTTATTCCACATAACATATTCCAAGAACTTTATATTTTATAGACAAGAAAACAACCGCCTACTGTCTCTAAACACAACAGCATCAGTACCCACCAGGAAGTCATCTATAGCCAGGGCTCTCAACTGGAAATTTTGCCCCTACCTCCCCAGGGACATTTGCCTGTGTCTGGAAGCACTTTACATTAACTGGAGAGGGGTTTGCTGGCATCTAGTACTGCTAAACATCCTACAGTGCCCAGGATAACCACCTTCCCCTTACCAAATAATCTGGCCCCAAATGTCTACAGTTCTGAAGCTGCAAAAATTGAATCTAGAATTTCAGAGTCTAAGTTTGACTTATTTTCAATGATTGCCAGACAAGTCAAGAGACTCATATTTTTTCAGTGGGTCTCAAATAGAGACACCGATTCATATCTTTCTCTGAGCACCTAGGAAGTCTCTGCTACACTAAAATGAGTATTTCCTGGCTGCTTCTATCACCACCCCTCATACAGCACCCGACTGAGGACTTTGTTCCCCATAAGAATTCCATAAATGTTTGAGTGTTATCTGGGTGAAATGAAGGGTCAAAAAGGTGGTTCTTGCGTTCATAAGCACCACAGTGAGAATACAGCTTACATCCCCATGTGAGCCAATTAGCTTGCCTCTGTGATATGGCTTTAGACTACTGTTTTAACCTCAACCTTGCTACCTCACAAATAAATGTCTTTGGTCACAGAGGCAATGCCTAGAGAGTATGCAGCTGACTTAGTTCAAATTTATCCTCACTCACGTAAGAAATAAGTCAAAATACCTGCTGTAGTAGAAGGGACAGTCTTGTCAGGGCCATATTCCAAAGAGCAGAAACACCATTCATTATTTGGAAGATTTAAAATCCTGGTTGACCTCATTTTTTTTCCTTTTGCCAAGTGTGATTAGTCTATTTTTAATTCTGTTACTGGCTTGAGGTTTTTAACGACTGACATATGTCACGAACCATGAAAACATTAAGAATTAGGCACAAGAGACTCCAAGCTTAAGGTTAGAAGAGCAACACATAGTTTCTTTGTGAGGGAGAATGAATTATTTTAGCTTGCAAACAAGAAATGAGAATAACATTGAAATATGCTAAAGAAAACTCAGGGTCTTATCCTGCTAGTTCATAGCCATGATGTCCTCTACTTCTCTTGGTGCCTCCGAAAGGAATTCCTTTATCAGAATACAAAGCATACAGCCTTCATTCCAATGAGGCAATAAACTCAACAGGTACTGCAAGCTACAGAAGGACAAACTATATGTTCTGCCAAGCGCTCACATGAAAGGAACTATTCACAATGTGTTCCAATAAATACATGAAGTCAAATGTCAAACATCGAAAACATCTATCTGAGCTGGTAGAAATTATGAGACTGTTGTTCAAGGGACTGTATATAATGGAATATCCATCAAGGCCAAACAAAGGCACTGATCAGCACCCTCCCCATGAGAAACACTGACAGCACTGAGCATCCCAATGTAATGCTGATGTGGGCAGAAGCTCCAGCATGAGCCTTGACATGTGTCATCGCGGTGTCACCGCGCTTGGCTACAAATGCATTACAAGAAATTACATGGGATGCTATCAGAAAATTGAAAATCCGATGAGTGTTTCACTTAGTTACTGTAATTCTTCAATGCTATTCCAATCTTGTGCAAATTAGAAGCCACTTACAGCTCCGAAGCCTGACAGAAGACTGAATGAGGTTTTCATTATGCTTTTAATAGGTTTATTGGGAGGTTTCCTATTAAAAAGTACTTGAGGAAAATGATGGGTTGGATCTCTGTATTACAAGAGATCTTCAAGAGGTAACCAAAATGGTACCTAACATTTGCCATAAACAATGAATAGCACTGCCACCTCTGGGTAGCTGCCTAATAAATTATCTTTAACAGGAGACTGCATATAGAACTAATGATTGCCTAGTTATAATTCCAGCATGCCCAGGGCATAGCATTCTAATAGCCATCATCTGTAGAGTCTAACCCCTTGATCCACACTACAGGACTACTCACCGTAAAATAGAAAAAAACAAAAGGGGTTTGTGCATGGTCAGTCTCCAGTATGTAAAAGTTTGGGAGTAAATTTTGCACTCCTCCCATCACTACCATCATTATCACCACCACCATCATGAAACCTTCCCAATTATTTAATAATGGTCAGTAGTACACAGAATGCAAGCATGATTAAGGACAATTATTACTGCAAAGAAAAATGCAATCACATCAGATGCTTAAGGTAAGTGTCTTTTGGCAAAAGTAAAAAGGCTTCTTCCCAATATCAAAAAGAAAAAAATTAGCCTATGGAGACATTCTCTTCCACAAACAAGAATAGCCTTCATTTTGTGAGCAGTGGGATCATTTACTGCAAGGAAACCACGATAATGTATAGTTATTCAATGAAATAATACTTTGGATCATCAATCTAACTTATAAACATAACAGTATGTTAAGATAAAGCACTTCTCTTCTGGTACACAAACCCATCTATAATGGCTAAGAATATGTTTTCATTAAAACATTCGTATATAGAAAACTCAACTCTCAACTCTGTTGCCATGGCAACATGCAATTCAACTTTTCAATGCACTCAATGCCAGCTCTTTCTCTTACATGTAGGTCCTGAAGAGCATTTGTAAATAAAAATTTTAAGAGGGAAATCTTTGGACAAAGTGTTGCCTAGACACGGAAATAAGCGGGGAGGAGGACTTATGAGTTCTAATTTCAGCTCTGTTATCCCAGATACTCATTTAAATTAATTTACTCACTTAACAAATATTTATTGAATACCTACCAGGAGCCAAGCTGTAAAAGTAATGTTACCATGCTCAGAAACTGGCATAAGGTAACATAATCAAAGTAAAAAGTGCTTCCAGAATGCCATGGGAAGGAAGGATTTGTTCTGGTTAGAAAATATGGAAAATTTGAGGAAGCACTGAAAAATGAGCTGGGTCTTGAATGACACATATTTAAAAACAAAAAGAGATATCCATGGTAGCTATCAGCTGTTACCAGCAAGTTGGAGGAAGGGGAGAAGATACAGCAACTGGGGAAAAGGCGGTGCTTCTTTCCAGATAAAGGCAGGGGTTAGTGAAGGATGACACATTCATCATTTACTCACCCATTCATTCACTCACTCATTCATTAATTCACCCATTCAAAAAGTGACTGCCTATTCTGTTCTTGGCACTTGTTGTTTTGCTGGGACACCCTGGTAAGCAAGGCGAAGTCATTTTCCTCCTGACACATATCTTCTGGGGGAGCCTAGAATGCTTCTGATGTCCATCGAAGGCACTGGATGTTTTCCAGCAGCAACAAGGATCTATAAAGATTTGACACAAGGCCTTACACAGAAAAGCAGATTTTGGAGAAAATGATCAAAGATGTGAGAGCAAGACCAGAAGCAGAAAGATACGTTTGGAAATGTATTAGTTTTCCACAGCTGCCTTAACAAAGTCCCATAAACTTGTGGCTTAAACAACAGAAATTTACTGTCTCTTAGAATTTGGTAGCTAGGTTTTAAAACTCAAGGTGTCAGCAGGGTTGGCACGTCTGAGGCCGTGAGGGAGAATCTGCTCCAAGCCTGTGCCATAGGTTCTGATGGTTTACTGGCAATCTTTGACATTCCTTGGCTTGTGGCAGCGTTAACTTCAGCGTTCGTGGCATTTTCCCCATGTGCATGTCTGTGTCCAAATTTCCTTTTTATAAAGAAAGACACCCAGTCATACTGGACTACGGTCCACCCTAATGGCTTCATTTTAAGTTGGTTACCGCTGTAAATACCCCATCTCTGAGTACAATCACATCCTGATGTCCTCGAGGTTAAATATCCAGCACATCTGTTGAAGGTTCAACAAGCTACCATCCTGAAAGCTTTTGCACTCCAGGTGAAAAGATTATGGATTTTCAAAAACTTTCCTTCCATCTTTTTAGCCAAATGAATCAACATACAATTATCATAATGGAGAAAAATAAAATTAATTTAAGAAAAGTAAAGAGGGCTCAAAAGAACATTGTGGAATTTGGAAGGAAGGAGGATATTTGGGAGTGAAATGAATATAGCTGAACAACCGACTGGATGAGGGTGGAAAGGCCAGGAGTCACCAAAAACAATGATGAAGTAACAAGTGAAACATAATAGTGAATAAACAAAACCAGGGGACACAGAGGAGCAGCAAAGGTAGGGGAGAAAGGAAAGGGAGTTTGGTTTTGATCGTCACCAGGAAAGAAC
This sequence comes from Hyaena hyaena, assembly GCF_003009895.1. Classification (NCBI taxonomy): domain Eukaryota; kingdom Metazoa; phylum Chordata; class Mammalia; order Carnivora; family Hyaenidae; genus Hyaena; species Hyaena hyaena. The sequence continues at coordinate 669,133 of NW_024080787.1, forward strand.
TTAGAAGTTCACGAGTTTGAAGACAAACTCTAAGACAGGTCAGTATTATGTGAGAAATTTGAAAGCAAGAAAATAAACTCTCTGTTTCAGTTTTTCTCCGCAAAATAGGAGCAATGTTCTTTTTATCTTATAAGGCATTCTGGAGATGAGAGGAGTCTGCATGAAGACCCTTAGGACAGGGTCTGACAGGTAGCAGGTGACCCCTAAAGTGTCGTCCACGGTGACTGGCCAGGATCCCTGACAAAAAGGGAGAAGTGAAGGAAAATGCAAGGAATTCAGGAGTCTATTCTAGAGGACTGCCTGCATTGCCCATGTCTGAGTGTCAGAGAATGAAGAAGAGGTCACAAGTGATACCGAGACCCAGGCTCAGAAAGGAACATGAGAGGGCAGACACTCAAGTAGCCGGGGTGGTCAGCACCATCTGTGCTGCGGACAGACCACGGAGAATAAGAGCTGAGAATAGGCGCTGAAAACCGCGGGGCCCTGGGTGACTTTCAAGACCATCTTGTCAGTGGGGCAGAAAGTGTAGTGGTAAGATAAACAGGGGTTTGGGAGGAGTAAACAGGTGGCCAGAGATAAGAAATCAAGCCACAGACTGCTCTTTTTCAAAAGTGAGGGGGAAACATCACTTGAGGACGTGAAAGAGTTGAAAAGTGTCTTGTTTGCAGGGTGAGGTGCTCAAAGGGTAAAACGGAAGGTCTGATAGAAGGAAAGAGATTGACCATGTTAGCAAGAAACAGGATAATTTAGAGAGAAAAGTTGTAGATGGATGGGAAAAAGCTGGGATCAAAACAAGGAAGGGGATTTTTTTTTTATGCTTAATTATTGCACCTCTTACCAAGGAATTGCTTCACAATCAAATGGACAGAAGACATTTGGTACTATGAATGAATTCTGGCCACCCAGTGCTCTGAAGGAGAAAGTAGAAGCATTTCTGATGGAAGGGGTATAGAACTTCACAAATTATCAGGCAGTGGTAGCTCAATAAAGACTGGGAAAGATTGGTTCTTTCCTGCAGCAAAATGCTGGATGCTACAGTGGCACGCCTACCAAACATGCAGCACAATTAAAACAAAAATGTGGAAGTAGAAGACCATTTCAAAAGACAAATTAGCACAATGCACTCTGCATGTGTTGCAGCTGAAGCTTAGGGAGAGCCCTTCCTTCCCCCACCCCCATCAACACCATCCTTGAAGAGCCTCACAGACACACCTGCAAGGAGAGGAGGAGGCTGGAATTCTATCCCATTATCCCCTTTGTCCTTCCTTCCACCTAAGAAGGGAGATTTCTTGACATGATTATTTGGTGGAATAAAAGTACAGAATGGGTCAGGGAGAGAAAGACAAACAAGAACAGGTGTACATAGAGAAATGGAAAAACAAAAACAATGAGAAAGAGTCCAAGAAAGCAAGAAAGACTGATGGAGAAAAGGTGGAGGAACAGAGTTAATCTGCATAATGAAAAACCAGAGAAGAGAGAAAGAAGTGTTTATATAGGTGATGGCAGGTTTCAGGGTAATATTTGGGTTGCTCCAGTTTGTTTCTTTGTATAAAATTCCTTGAGGAACCTGAGAGAAGAGAGGTCTTTGGATTCAGTAAAATAATAATATCTTAAACACAAAATTGTAACCCTACGCTGGCTGAAATGTATGAATTGCCATGTTGTAAAGGACCTTAACCTTGAGGCTTAACACCTGCAGGCTGCTCCGAGCCCTCCTGAAGCACCGCTGATGAGGAAACATAGGAAGGACTTGGCATGATCATACAACCAGAGGGCAGCAGAGTGGGGCATCTCCCCTGGGCCTGTAGGGCACTAGACTCCATGTTTCTAATCATTTATACTTAACTACTTCCGGAGATGATCATATCCCTCAGAAAAATAAAGAGTTGCCTCACGCTTCATTGCCCTGAGTACTATTAGTTCCAGAGGACAGAGAGGGTTTACCTTGAGCTCAGTCCTCAGGACTTCGGGACTCAGCTGTATGAATCAGTAAGTTAACATATGCAAAAACCATTTAGAACAGGGCCTGGAACACAGTAAGTTCTAAAGAATTGTTAGTACTGACGACAACAAGAATGACAGTAACAATTACACATAATAATAAAATACCATAATTGTAGCAAACAGATCCAAAGTAGTCGCCCATGATTCCTGTCTCTTAGTGTTCACACCTCTGTATTATCCCTCCCATTCAATGAGGGAAAGACCTGTAACTTGCTTCTAACCAATAAAATGCAGTAAGGTGATGGGATGCCATTCTTATAATCATGTTTCCTGACCTAAGACTCCACCTTGCCATAAGACATGCTCCAGTCCTCTCTCTCCGTGCTGGTTTAGAAGAAGTAAAATGCCATCAAGTCTACAGCTGCAAGGAAATGAATGCTACCACACAAGCATAAAGTAGGGAGCTCAGCTCCCCAGTCAAGCCTCCATATGGAAACCCAGCCCTGACCAACACCTCGATTTCAGCTTTGTGAAACCCTGAACAAAGGACCTAGCTAACCCATGTACAGATTTGGACCAAGAGAAATCATGAGAAGCAGGGAGAGTAAATGTACATTAAAAGAACAATAGTATCAGAACCAGCTACATAATTTGCAGGACCCAGCACAAGATGCAAATGTGGGGACCCTTGTGCAAAAAGTATTTACAATGTCAAATGGCAACAGAAGAACAGTAAACCAAGTACAGGACCCTTCCAGGTGTGGGGCCTTGCCTCTCCAGGTCACAGACCCATGAAATTGGTTCTGAATATAGCATGTGGTTAATGTTAACATTCAATATTAACAATAGAACTAAAATTCAAATACAGGTCTGTCTGACTTCAAGAATCTCGGGATACAGCACAGGGTTAAAAGGATGACCTGTGAGGCCATCAACCAGACCGCCTGGGACTGAAGCTTTACTCTAGTACTGATAACCTGAATGACCTTGGGGGAAAAAAGTGTTTAACAGAACAGACCCTCTGCTCACTTATGTATAAAATGGAGATAATAGTTAGTACCTCAAAATGCTGTGAAGAATAAGGAATGTATGTTAAGCACTTAGAACAGTGTTTGGCACGTAGTAGGAATTCAACAAACGGCAGATATCTTTATCAACTTAATACCATTCTATATTCCCTATCTAATTATTTGCCACTGACAAAATTTGTATGCATCTGCTGAAGCTTCAACAGATTTAGGAAATAATCACCTATTGATGTGATTCATGAAAGTACCTGGGCAGAGGAAATATGATAGATTAGATTCTTTAAAACGTCTCGGATCAGAAGCAAAACAAAAAAGCAAGTTGGGAGTCTCCAACGGTGGAGGGGTGCTAATTAACAACTCAATTAAAAAAGGCAAATTAAACTTTATGGTTCGTTATCCTTCACTGCTTGGTAAATTGTTTTGCTAGGCGAATGATTAAAAATGATCATTTCAGAAACCCGAAATAGCTTCCAAGGAACACAACTATTTTTCAATATTATACAAAAGGTTTCACCGCAAAATAAACTTACTTGATTAAAAGGAACAGTACTTCTCTGTGTATGGAAAGCCAGCAGTACAAATGTCGGCTTGTGATGCATTAGGTATTTTTAGGGGCTGTGTAAGAATTTTGAAGAGAAATGCTGCCTTATGAATAAAACACATCATCATTTCCTTTTGTGCACTTTGTCTTTGTGGGCCCCATACAGGTTTTTCTAGAATAACACTTGCAAATGTATAATTTACATCAAATTAGTTTAGACCTGAGTTCTGCAGAAATGCACAGAAGTCAGGCATTCCTAAAAATGAGTAATTTCTAGGGAATCTAAAAGATGGTCAGAAAATAGACATCATAACAAATTGAAGCATCAGCTCTCATCCTTGCAATTCTCCATGCTTTTTTCTCTGTAATTACAGCCACAGTTCTCTCTCTCTCTATCTCTCTTTTTTTTCCTCCCCCGGAACACCTGAGACATATGGCCTAGTCCCACCAGTAACTGGGATTATGCGCATGTTGAGGGAAGCAGTGCATAAAAAGCAAAGCCCGGTTTGTACACCAGGGGGCGCCAGCATGGCAATGGCACCAGCACAGGAGACGCAGGATAACTTTAGAAACAAGTACACAGACCCTCCATTCCTCTGCCTCAGGGCCTTGCTCTCACACCACTTCTCCTAATGGATTTATCCTCGTTATCATGACAACCATCTGGCCAACAGAGCACCTAAAGTAACAGTCAAAATGGTCCAAAAAAGTGCCAAGAGTGTCCCAGCTATCTTCAGTCACACTTCTTAGCTTTTTGTTTTTAACCTATCCCCTTCCTTTCCATTCCTCATGATTCCATTCCAATCCTCATGATTAACCACCATTCTATTGGATGATTATCTCCATGTTTCCTTCAGATGGCCTGACTGACGGATCCACATTCAAATTCAGCAGTTTGTTTTAACTTGTATCTTTACAAATAGCTATACTCTGAACATTTTTATTAATGCTTTTATCCAAATATCCAGCAAATTTTATCTTCACACCTGAGCCCACTGATTCTGTTAACCTTCCCACTTGCCTCAAAATGATGATGGTATTTGAGAAGTGACTGGTAATTTTTATGTACTCCCAACACTCTTCCCCATTAAAATAAGCAAAATGCAACAAACTACAAAAACTGCACTAAACTCTGTGGCCCCTTGTCACCTCATTGTCCTAACATGATGAAAGTCCAGAGACTTCCACTCTAGAGTGGGTGCTTTACAACAAAGAACTAGGTATTTGAACTCAGAATACCCTGTTTGTGGATAAAGCCCTCTTGTCAGTCAATGCATTGGAATGTTATCCAGATTAGCCATTTCTGAACTTCAGACCCTCAGAACATATAAAAGCCTTGAAAAGCCAACCATGGCCTGCCTAGGATAGAGTGCTGCAGAATGAACCCCTCCACACTCTTAAAAGAGACTGTGAGTTCAAGCACAAGGATGACTGGGCCACCAGTGAGTCCCCTCCACTCTACCTCTGGCTGCCCCAGACCAAGCCTTCTGAGCACAGCAGGGGTGATGCGCTACTTTGAGTCCTTAACACTTCTGCATCATGTTTCTGCTTTTCCTTAGCTCACAGCACCAGGTAGCACTCACTATGCCCCCTAGTTAGCAGTGAGCTGTTATAATACTCCTAACTAGACATTCATTTATGCAACATTATTTGCTGAATAAATATATGCCAGGTACTGGGATACACACTTGGGATGTAGTGCTAGGTGAAAACCAGACCATCTTCTGGCTTAGTGCTTGCAGACATGAATCAAATAATCATAAAAGTAAATGTAAAACTGCAACTATTGATAATAACATATGAAATTATAAATTATAAAAGAAGAATGCTTCCTAATTTGAGCTGAAGTTTGCAAAAATGTTGGAACTAAACTAGGTAAGCAATGACGTGTGTGTGTGTGTGTGTGCGTGCGCGCGCGCGCATCATGGAGTTGAGCACAGGAGGCATAAAACACGGCATGGATAAAAACCCTGTGGCAGAATAAACCAGGGTATGTTTGAGCAACCGTAAGAAAGAAATCTGCCTGAACTGTGAGATATATGAGCAAGGTTAGGATACAGAGAGAGTGTCTTGCAGACCACATGAAGAACTTTGGCCTTTATTCAAAGAGCAATGGAAAGCCATCTAAGAGGTTGAAGTAAGGGGTGAGATAATATTTGAAATATTTGGGTTTTAAAGAGATGGCTCCAACTCTAATGAAAACACTGATAGCAAGGAAAAGAGTAGATGTAGCAAGGCTCTTTGAAGGTTATCTCAGGAGTCAGGCAAAAGTGACTGACAACAACTTAGATCATAGTGGTAGCAATGAAGGTGGTGACATCCTAAGAGGTGAGGAATGGGAGTGGTGGAGTTATCATTTACTTATTCAATCACAAACATACTGTCTGCCATGTGCCTGATGTCACTGGAGACATGAAGATACTTAAAGATGAGGAAGATGGGCTGTGCCTCTGAAGCTCACATTCTAGAAGGAGAGACCAGCATGGAAGCCAGTCACAGCCATCCTGGCAAGGGGGGAAGAAGGCACAATCAACTGTGCAGAGCAGGTGGGTAATCAGGTGTCTTGTCACCAAAGAAGACAGATGATACAATGATGTAACAGCTCATCTTGCCAGAGAGCAAAGCCCCATGAAAAATTAGGTCCAGCATCACATAAGTTTTCTCTTCCAAACCAGTACCCTCAGAGAAGATGTTTTTAAGTGAGTTGGAGGGTACTAACTTGCAATCCCACTCTCTCAAAAGAAAAAACATATTCACACAACAAAATTCACAACAGAGACCTCTTGGGAAGCGATGGCTTCCCACTGTCTTTACATTATTTTGTAGATGTCATGTATTGGTATGCTTATGTTTATATTCACTTTTATGGAGGTTCCTGGAACCAAATGTAATTTATTTTTACAAGGCTGAAGATAAAGAGCTAACAATCAATTGTCCTTTCTGTGTTAACAAATAGTCCATCGTCACTGGCAATGGTACATTTATTTATACTAAGCACCGTTGTAGTATTTTCCTGGGTCTGTTTTCTCCAATAACTGCCTTAACCTATACCAATGAGCACCATATTAGTCAGAAGAGACAAGGATATGCTGCAAAAACAAATACCGAGAAAGACTCAGTGGATTAACACAACAAATGTCCTTCTTCTGATAGGATAAACCAAGCTCATTAATTCAGGCTGTTTCATTTCATTCCTGTGTTAACTTTATCTCAATACATGCCTCAATGAGAGAAAGAAAGAAGGGAAAAGTCATTCATTTCATGGAGCAAAAACAGTCACACAACCCCGCTTAACAAGGGTGCTGGAAATAAAGAGGCACACATGTACTGTTTGGTGAGCATAAATTGTTTTGCCAAAAGTATCCCCCATAATCCTTAAATTTTAGTCACATACCACCCATGGGGGAAATGTTTCCGGGGTGATAAGGCATTTTCTTTTTCCTTGATTGGTGGTTAAAACCTGGTAAAGAGCATCTGGCTTCTTTGTGAACTAAAGCATGTTAAGCTTCTATTTGGCAAAATAAAATAATGATAATAAACAATATATGCTTCTAAAAACTAATTAAAGGGGAAGCTCAAATCATCATGAAGCCAAATCAGTTTTAAGTAAAGCTTCTTAAGTGTCATTATCCTTTAGACATGCATGGAAAGTGCTTTGTGAATTCCCTCCCCCCTTTAGCCTCTCAAACAGCCACCTACAGAGAGCCCAATAGAGGCAGAAGAGTGTTCTGATGATACCAGCACATGTGAGGCTCTCCAAATTTATGAAGGATGATTACATAACGATGATGAGTAGGAACTTCTCTCACTTTCCACAGAAAGCTAATGGGGAAGAAATGGGTTTTTATAACTCCAACATGAACAAATTAGATCAGTCAGTAAAATAATTTTATGACCAAAGAGAGTTGCTATGTATTCATAGGATGAGTCTTGAAAGGATCAATTCTGTCCTTCCCACCTACCAGTTTTGCCTGCTTTGAAGCCTTCTGGGGGAGCTGAAGATAACTGTAGAGTTCTGGCCTCAGATGTTCTGGATTAGAATGTCTACGGCTAGGTTTTGGAGTCTTAATAAAACAATTTTTCTAGAGCAGTGGTTAGCAAGGTTTTCGGGAACAAGCCAGATAATAAACACCTTAGGCTATGCTGGCCATACAGTCTCTGTCTTAACTCCTCAACTCTGTTACTCCTGTGCAGAAGCAGCTAGAAACAATATGTGGGTAAATCGGTATGGGTGTGTACCCATAACATTTTATTTACAAAAACAGTGGCAGACCAGATTAGGCCCATGAGTGAGAGTTTGCTGACCTCTGCTTTTGAGCATACTTTTTAAGGCTTTTTTTACATTTATTTATTTCTTTGAGAGTGTGTGTGTGTGACTGTGTGTGAGTGATGGAGGAGCAGAAAGAGAGAGAGAGAG